>NC_137972.1:73558626-73828626 GCF_963924665.1 Micromys minutus | reverse complement strand
CAGAGAATGTTTCTATTGCTGTGTGGAGGGGCTGTGATAAACATCAGTTGTCATCAGTCTTGGTTTTCATTTTTTATGTGCTAATACTTTCACGGGTATGACAACCCAAAATGTCACCAGGTATTTCTAAATGTCTCTGGGGATGAAAAAGGACAAAGTGAAGTTGTCTTTGGTTGCAAAATCTGTCTTAAATATTTATGTCTGAGTGATAGGTTGGTATTATGTGCAACCACAAACCTGGAAACAACTAAAAAAAAAAATCTGATGAAGAGGTTCACAGGGAATGCTGCTCGTTCCCAGTACACTTCTCCTGGGATTTCCCTGAATATTGCAAAAAGGAAGACTCATCTGTTTTGTTTTTTCTTTCTGATGTGCTTGAGGCACAATGCAAAGTGATCTGGGTGTGCGTGAGAGAGATAGAAAGAGGTATTTTCCTAACACAATTAGAGCCCGGAGAAATGCCATGCAATTAGGTTGAAGAATGTCTTGTTTAACATGCACTTGGCATAACAGAGCCAGCAGGTTGCAAATTATGGGATATAGATTTTCATTAGCGGGTCTGCATGATGTATTCCGTGCATTTAAATGCTCAGCTTTGAGGGTTGGTATGGAGTACTTAAATTCTTTGTTGCTGTAACTAAAGCTTAACGTTTCAGTGCTCTGTTTTTATTGCTGATATGTTAGTTTAAATATATCTTCTGGTCATTTGCCTTTTGTTTTCAGCTCTCTCTCTCTCTCTCTCTCTCTCTCTCTCTCTCTCTCTCTCTCTCTCTCTCTCTCTCTCTCTCTTCCCCCGTTTATTCTAGTACATCTTTATCAAGGTGCTCTATTAATTCTGCCAGGAAAGTCATCTCAGCATGTGACAACTAAGAGACTAAGCATGTGAAGTTGGGCCATCTCGTCCCTCCCTCAGCCAGAAAAACCACTCAAGTGGTTTTTTCATTGATTGATAGAAAAGGTGTGATCACCGCTCAGTTTCCAGCTCCTTCCTGCTTGACATATAAATGTTTAGACTTTAAATCCTAGATCATATGATCATCTAGAAGCTTAAAAAATAAGTTTAGCACTTCTAGTGTTTTCTACAACATGTTCCTCTTGACCCTTGGTTTTGCTTGCATTGTCCTTTGATAGCTCATTAACTGCCTCCAGGATGCCCTAGAGATACCAAGACCCATGGTGCTCGGGTAAAATGACATGCTATCACATACAAATGGTGTACACATCTTTCCAGTTACCTCAGTCATCAATAGAACACTTACAGGACATTGAGCAATATAAATGCCACACCTTACATTAATATTCAAAGGATGATGACAAGAAAGAAGACTGTATGTGTTCAGTGGAGCTATATTTTTTAAAGTTATCTTCCATTTCAGTTGGATGAGTCTTTGAATCTAGAACTTATAGATGAGAAGATCATAGGTATCGAAGTTAGACTGTAATCTATGTAACTTGATTCAAATCCTAGTTCACTATTTGGTAGCTGAAAACATATTTCTCATCGAGTGTTAAAATCAAAATACCTTGACTTGGTGTAGATTTGTCAGTTTTACTGTTCTCTTTCTCTCTATCTCCCTCCCCTCTCTCTGTTTTACACACACACACACACACACACACACACACACACACACACACACACAGCTCCAACTGATCTCTTTGTAGCTAAGGATGAGCTTAAACTTCTAATTTTGCAACCCCTACCTTCCAAATGTTGAGATTACAAATAAGTACCACTTCAGCCAGTTTTATGTGGTGCTGGATTTGAACCAGAGCCCCACACATGCTAGACAAGCACTCTGTCAACTGAACCACATCTCCAGTTCAGGTCCAAACAATTTTGACTAACAACATGACACATATACAAATGCCATGGTTTCTCGCTCTACGAAGTAATAATTAAAGCTATTGGGGCATGAGAAAGAAGAGAGTCAACAGAAGGTCATGAAGGAGTGAGAGGATAAGGGAATGCTTAGGTAAGTCTATGTAGCTAACTTACGAATTGACGTATTTTCAAATCTGGATAACAATCAACTATAGGTGCTGAGCCTGGGGAAGGAAAGCATGCTTTTCGTTCCTTCCTTCCTTCCCTCCCTCCTTCTTTCCTTCCTTCCTTCCCTCCCTCAATCCTTCCTTCTTTTCTTCCTTCTTTCCTAGTTTTCTTCCTTTTCCTTTCTTTTCTGTTCTTTCCTTCCTTCCTCCCATTTTCCTTCCTTTCTCTTTCCCTCTTTCTTTCTTTCTCTTTCTTTCTTTCTTTCTTTCTTTCTTTCTTTCTAGAATTTTCTGAGTCTGATTGACATTCTAAGTCCTTATATTTCATGAATTTTCTTGTGTGATTTTTGTTGTTACTTCATACATTATAGCAAGGAGTTAGAAGCAACATAATTGTATATCAACCGGTAAGTGAAATTTAGGTATAAATTTAGGTAAGATGAAAATTAGGTATATAATATGTTCAGCAAGAAGTTTCTTTTATTATATCTGTATATGGAATGCATATTGAAGGGGTTTATTGAAAGTTTGAATGTGTGGTTTGAACTCTTATAAAGACTTTTAAATTTTTTCTTTTTCACTTTTTTGGGTTTTTTTTTAAATAATATAATTATGTAATTTCCACTTTTGCTTTTTACCCTGCCACATACCTTTCTTGCTGTCTTTAAAATTCTTGGCCTATTTTTTCATTAATTGCTGTTACATGAATACATATATGAATGTAATATGTTTATGTATGTATATATATGTGTGTGTATATAAATATGTATGTATATTTATATGTGTCTGTCTGTCTGTCTTAGTCAAGGTTTTTATTCCTGCACAAACATCATAACCAAGAAGCAAGCTGGGGAGTAAAGGGTTTATTCAGCTTACACATCCACATGCTGTTCATCACCAAAGGAAGTCAGGACTGGAACCCAAGCAGGTCAGGAAGCAGGAGTTGATGCAGAGGTCATGGAAGGATGTTGTTTATTGGCTTGCTTCCCATGGCTTGTTCAGCCTGCTTTCTTATAGAACCCAGGTCTACCACCTCAGGGATGGCACCACCCACAGTGGGCTGGGCCCTCCCCCCTTGATCACTAGTTGAGAAAATGCCTTACAGACGGATCTCATGGAGGCCTTTCCTCAGCTGAGGCTCCTCTCTCTGTGATAACTCCGCTTGTGTCAATTTGACACAAAACTAGCCGTTACAATATCTCTTTATATATTCCTAAATATAACCTGTTTAGACTCTATAATGTTGCTCTGTGTATGTTTTCAGGGCTGAATATTTGGTATTTGATAACCAGTTGGTATGCTGTTCCTAAGGAAAACTATTTCTTACATTCTTAGCATGCCTAGTGGCCTAGACTTTTTTGTGTGTGACTGAGGCCTTGTAGTATTTCCCTGCCCATTGTGGCATGTCCTCCCTTGTTGTCCATGCTAACCGCCTACCTCACGATTAGACAATTATGTTGGTGAGACGTTATGGGTGTGGTTTCTGACATTAGATGACAATTTCACAGCAAGACCCTTGATCTTACTCTTTTTCTGCACCTTCTGCAATGTTTCCTCAGTCTTAGGTTTGGAAGTTGTGTTGCAGATACATATATTAGAACTGAGTTCCAAAGCTTGGCATTTCTATGCATTTTTGAAACATTATATACAAATTGCTGAATTTTCAATATTGACTATCTTTTTATACATTTTTTCTACACACACACACACACACACACACACACACAAACACACACACACACACACACACACACACACACACAGAGAGAGAGAGAGAGAGAGAGAGAGAGAGAGAGAGAGAGGAGTGAAAAAGTCACAGAATAGATAGATAGTCATTAAGATGAGGCCAGTCCATAGTTTAAGCCCTACTTCACAGAGTAGTGAGGACAACTCACCACTGTGCCCAAGGAGTAAAGTCTGAATTCAAGATTTAAGTGTAAGCCACATTTCTGAACAAAGTCAGCCAAATGAAGGGAATACCCTAGATGACTCTTCCTGCTTTCTGTCACTTAGAGACTATTGTCCCAAACACTGGAGTAGATCCTATGTTGCAATAATCGTCCGCATAGCTACATGCATTCCCTTCTTGGCTACAATAAGAAAACACTCTCCTTTTGCTGGCCTCAGTGACTTCCCTGTGCTGTAGGGGAGGGAGCATGGTCATGTGAGGATGATGCTAAGGAGAGGCTCTGCTCCCCTCCCACCACATCACCCAGCTCCTGCTGTGATGAGACATGATTAAGTAATGGTTAAGGCAATCTGTAAAGCGCCTGTCTAAGGTCTCCTGCCTAGCTGTCCCCAAAGGGAAAGAAGTTGATGAGTTGAGTCTTGTCTTTTCTCTATTCCATAGCAGACAAATAGGCAACATTATTTCAAAATAAATGATTAACTCTTGGTGAAGAATTTCCTTTAGAGTCCCTTAATAAGGAAGTTTCCCAAACACACATTTTAGGAGTTAAACCTTGAAAGAATAAGAACAATCATGTAAGAAATTATATGAACCCCTTTAATATTATGATAATTGAGAGTTATGCTTTTCCCCTGAGGTAAAATCAAATAAAAGCAATGACATCTATTTTTCTTGGCAGTGGGTTCAGTACAAAAGAAAGTTCTAGGTTTTGATGGCATGAGTGGACCCTGCGGAGCATCTGACCATTTCAGGGGAAAGTGATAAAGGCAACTACTAGATGCTCACTGACATCCTTATACACAGGGAGATGGCCTGGGAGCCTTGTGAATCTTTTCTTGTGATCTCAGAGTCACATGGGCAAAGGTCTCATGGTCTCCACCACACAGCAGGGATGATTGTGAAGTTCGATTGGCCAAATCAGTTGAGCATAAGAACTTACTGTCTGGAACTGAGTTGAGTTGTTAGAATTGTGCTGAGAGAAGCAATTTAGGGATTGGCTCTTTGAACCTGCATGTGAAACCATTGGATGCTGGACAAGAGATACGACTTCCTAAACCCTTAATTTTCATTGATGATCTCATATATCATAAGCCCTAATCCAGTAATGGATTACCATTAGGTTCTTTGATTTCCAAGCCCTTCTTCACTGATACTTTACGATCCCTTACTACACAGAAAGTCGTATACATGCTTGTAGAGAAAAGTAAGCAAATATATCTAGCTATAAGAAATCCATCTTACACAGTGAAACACTGTGTGTTAGCTACACTGATCTTACATGTATGCTGCTAAGAAACACCCGGAATCAAAATGAATGTCATTCCGATTCCATGCAGGGAATAATTAATCATCAAATACCCTTGACTGGAGTCATCTCTGCTCTTGAATATTAATTTCTAAGCTGTCAACAGCCTGAGTCGGACCTGGGTAGTATCCCGCATTCTGAGAAGTTGCAGGAGGCCATCTTTCAATAAATTCCTCCGGGAAGGAAGGAAATACAAACCTAATCACATCACATGCAGCTTGAATGAGATCTGCTACATTACAAATGTGCTTAGCTCGTGGGTCTCCTCTCTGTCCTCCAGCTGTCTAAATATTGCCAAACTCTAAAGTCGGTCATACTTTCACTTCCTCCAGCAAATCTTACCCCCTGGCCTTTAGGCCACAGTGACCCTCTCCCATCCAGATTTTCCAGGTCATCTCTGTGTACCACACACCTCAGATCTTGTTTGAATTTCTTTTTATGGTCTTCTGAGTCTTTTAAAACAAATATTTGTTCCATGATAATGAATCCACACTAGTAATCACTTGTTCCCTGCAGAGCTCAGCATGATGAGGGATCAGTGGACGGAAAAATAAATGTTCACTAGGTTTTCAAATTCTGATGTTCATTTTTGCAGAACTGGGGTCAGTTCACCCTCACAAACCTCATGTGCGAATCTTATAGCAACAGGAAGTGACTTATTCCACTGACAGTGAACAAGCTTAGGTTCACATCTTGTCACTGTCAAGAATGCTTGTGTGAATTGAATATCTTGACCTGTTCAACAGGGACAACAATGCCTACTCTAGAGCTGCTGGGGAAGTACTGAGCCATACAATTAACAAATTAAAATGTGAAAGCCTGTAGCGGGGACCTGACTCTGCCAAAGTGCTTGCTGAACAAGCAGAGGACCAGAGATTGGGTACCCAGGCCCCATGTACAAAGTCAGCTGTGGAGGTGACTGTAGTCCAGTGGTTGATATGAGGTATCCCGGGGCTTGTTGGCCAGCTAGTCTGGCCAATCAGTGAGCTCCAGATTCAGTGAGACTTTCTTCAAGATGTAAGGTGGAGAGTGACCAAGGAAGACACCCAATGTCAACCCAATGTCAATCTTTAGTCTCTACTTTCCTGCATACTCTTATACACAAGTGCTCATATGTATGTAAACACATACATGTATACCTACCACCCATGACGTAAATACACACTCCTCAAATTCTGTAATATACTAAATGCCATTTCCCTGTCTTGTTATTTTTCTATTAGTGGACAAGAATGATTAGAGCCAGGCACTGATGCTGGCCTGACAAAAGCTGTCCCCACAAAGAACTCCTCTTTTTGGGTTACTACAGTTTTGCACCTCTTAGTAAGACTTAAGTGATACAGAGCTCGTGATAATGTATGAACCAAAATGCAGCAGAAGTCACCATCTCGAGTGCTGAGGAGGGACATAGGCATTCACCTTTCCTGTTTATAAAAGTTTCTGCTTGCCACCTATAAGACACCTTTATCTGGAATGGCCATAGCATGGTTGGCTAAGTAGATGGGTGCATGGGTATGTTAGGAGTTCAGGAATACACAGCTAATTTGAGAGGACACTGCATGTTGGGACTGTGGGAAGCAGAGCTTCTTCAATTTTAGCATGTATGGGAATCACCTGAAGACATAGTAACATACCCATGTTCTAGTCCTGTCCCTCAAATGTTCCATTCAGGAAGCCTGTGTCATAGCCCTTGGGTTCTCATTTCCATGTATTTAGGGGCTAGCAAGGCTTCCCAATGTTCACTAGATATTAGAATAATTGATGTAACTTTAAAAATTAATTTGATTAATTCTAGTCGTTAGTCCTGCACATTAGGACTTTGGTAAGGAGGCCCAATAAAGTTAAAATCAGAAAACGTAATTAAATCTGCAGCCAACATTTGAGTGCCATTATAAGCAGTAGTTAATTAACCAGCTCTTACTGGCCTACAAGAATGTCTTATTACAGTTTCCAGAACTTTGTGAATCAAACCTACTAATAATAGGAAAGGTGTTTACAGCATGAAAATTGATACATGTTATCCATTCATCTTCTTTCTTTAGAAATGCTCCTCTGGGATCTGTAACCACACAATTGGCCCTGAGGAGGAACTACATTCTTTCTCATTTAAACTTAGAGAATTTAGACACTGAGCAACAGTGGCAATTATGGTGGGACAGTTAGTTTGAACCAGAAACCATAATCACACTCAGTATGCAAGCTGTAATGTCTGTTCTGTGTTGAGTTAGTGGAGGGTAAGAAAATTTGTTCATGTAAATTGAATTAGGAGATCAGATTTGAGGTCAACATGGAAGTAATTGAGCCTACACCTCAGTGGCAAGGATGGAAATAATAGTAGTTCACACCAATCAACATGTAGAGACGTGTAAAGCAGATTATTATTCATTTAAGGTAATTGATGGGGTTAGGGGAGCCTAAAACAGTGAGCCTACATAGAATTTACTCAACTATTTTTCTCATGATTGCATAGTTATTAAAGAAACTTATAGCATAAAGAGACAATTATTAAAGAAATAACAACTAGAGAATAAACCTCCCAGCAGAAGATCTTGTGGGTAACAGTTTTGTGTGTAAGGATATATCTACTCATAACAGATAATTAGGAGGGCTTCAAAATGTACCTGGGTATTATTTGGTATTTGTTCGTCGGGTTAGGTGAGATAAAAGGGGAGAGAGAGAGAGAGAGAGAAAGAGAGAGAGAGACAGAGAGAGACAGAGACAGAGACACAAAGAGAGAGACAGAGAGACAGAAACAGAGAGACAGAGGCAGACAGAGAAGTACAGAGAGAGGGGGGTAGAGGAAGGAGAGGGGAAATCAGAGACAGAGAGGCCAACAGAGAGACAGCCACACAGAGAGAAAGAGAGGAAGAATAAACGAGGAGAGAGAGAACCCTCGTCCTACCCCTCCTTATTGTATTAAAAACAGGCACATTTCAAGTCACCCCCTCTATGTACAATCTAATCAATGCTTTCCCAGTTCTTAGCATGAACTTGCTTTCTTCTTCAGAGTAAAAGGCAACGCTGGATGTCTTGATAATAACTCTCCATATAGCACATCTTGTTTGCCTCCTCCCTCGTTCACCTGTGGGACCATTCCTCCTCCAGCTTTTCCTTCTGGTTCTTGAGTTACACACATGTTCTGTAGAGTTGTGAAATTGTACATTGAGCCACCATCATGTCCAGGATCATCTGAAGTTCACACCAGCACACACATGGTTTCTTGAATGTAAACCTGAAAACCCATCCATGGAATAGCTGGTAATAATTCCTCAAGAAATTCTATAGATTACAGAGATAAACTGCAATGCTTAAAGTAACTGGCTCCAATGCAATTGATCATAAAAGGTATGTGGTTATTATCCTATTTCATATTTTTTATTCCTTGAGTTTAGTGAATAGGTACTCTTTTTATAGTTTTCACTCTTTAGTCACATATATGAAAACCCAAGTAAGCAATGTTCTTTTATTTTTGTTAACATGAAAATGGTTGTCAAGGAAACATCATACATATCTTTTGCTATTTTGAGTAACTTTTGCTATATTTATATCCATATCCGTATCCTTATCTATCCATCTATCCGTCCATCCATCCATCCATCCATCCATCCATCCATCCATCTATCTATCTATCTATCTATCTATCTATCTATCTATCTATCTATCTATCTATCTCTGTGTGTATATGCATGCATGTGTATATTTATATTATCTATATAGTAGCTGTATATGTGTATGTGTATACTATATGTACATATATGTATATCAGCCTTCTGAGGCACAAATTTGTTTTAGAATGTGCTTTCATACCCCTCCCAGGTCTAGTAAATAGGGGTGGGCTTACTTAATTTTAGAATATCTTACTACTCAGATGATGTTTCTAAGAACAGGTTTTTCTCGTTACTGCACACAGCCTACAGTTACATGAACATGCCCTGCCCTTGTGATTGTATGCAGTGTGAACTTATGTGAACTTTGCTCATATAACCCTGCTTAACCCACAGAATATAAATCATCTGGTGTCCTGAATAAAGTTAACTACTGCATGGGACTTCAGTCACCCTCAGTTTTAGGTTGTTCTTCCCCAGCTTCATGCTGCCAGTTGGAGCGGTGACATCAAGGAGCCAGTTTTCAAATACCACCTTCATTTTTGCTTTTGAAATAGCGTTTGTTACTCACAGTAGCCAGAACTAAACTTAAGAGATTCTGCAAAGCTGGTAGATAAGATTGATGACTGTCCTTGCAAAGAATCTAAGTTTGGTTTGCAACACCCAAGTCTGGTGGTCATAAACACCTCTAACCCAACTCCAGCAGCTCTATCTTCCAATTCTCACCTCTGCAGATCATCTCACTCATATGCTCATACCTCTGCGTGACAGAAATGTATTCAGATATCTAAAAAAATCATTTAAAGGAAGAAGACACTTTCCCCCGTGTCTCATTCTCTTCTTCTTTGGCTTCTAGAGGGTGGAGCAGGCCTCATCAGAGCAGAGATGAATGATGACTTGCTTAAAACCCTGTATAGCTTGCTAAAAGACCACACTGTAGTCCTTTATGCCAAGGAATGCACAGCTGGAAGAGCAACTGCTGCGTCCCAGCCTTCACCTGTGTCTTGGTGTCTACTGATGGGCATATCAATTCTGTCTACTCTGACCATTTGCATGCCTTGGGCTTAGGGCACTGCTTTGAGTCTAGGACTGTTTGTAATCTTTCCATGTAAAGTCAAGGAAGGGATTCAATAGTACAGCATGAACATTATAGTGATACAGAGTCTGATAAATACTCTGAAACAGGAGCAGCTGCTGGTAACCATAGCACCAAAAGCAGCTCCTACTGCCCCTGGGGTTGTGTACTTTACCTTATTTAAGATGAATTTTATTTTCTTTTGACAAAAAAATCACTCTATTGTAGAAGAAAAGAAGGTTTTCCTTGTCTGTATGTTGGATGAAGCTGTATACCTTGCAATGAACTTGTTTCTAGTTAACCTCACTAGCATATGCTGGACAAGAGTGCACAGAAAGTTCTCAGGGAAGGGCTCAGGGCCTTTCAGGAACAAGACACTTTGTTCTGTTTCTTGCAGAGGTTTGACATCCTAACACCACACATAGTCCCAGCAATCCTAAAATAAAAAGACCAGCAATATTTTTTTAAATTGGTATTTAGATATCACTTATACAGGATAAAGGGTTTTGTTATGACTTTGTCACACATATGTATACGGCCCTTTACTCAAATTTCCCACTATATTCCTCACAGTTTCCTTGGCTCCCTCCCTACTGCCTTCATCCTGTTCCCTACCAATCCCTTTCTATTTTGCTATCTTATTTATTTCATTTTTTATTTGAGAATTCAGAATTGTATTCAATGTACTTTGATCATATATTTTCGCAAATCACATTCAGTTCCTCCCAGCTTCCTTATAAGTTCCCTTGCAACTTTATGTCATCTTCCTTCTTTTTATTATAGGTTTTCAAATTTTCATGTGTTTTAATTAAAATACAATTGCATCACTTTTCTCTTTCCCCGTTTATACTCCAGGCCCCTCCTATGTCTTTTCTTTTCAACCCCTTCTATGTCCTTCTTTCTGAAAATGATACCCTCTCCTCCCATTTTTATTGTATGTGTGTACATTCATGTGTGTGCATATATATATTCACAAATATGTAACTAGAACTTGCTGAGGCTATTATTTATGTGACTATTTCAGGGATAACCTTAATCTTATTTTTATATCCACAGATAAGTGTAGCTAGCGCTCACCTCTCATCAAAGGAGCCACTCTATGCAGCAAACAACAACAACAACAAAGCAGTTACAGAAAACTACAACTGCACCCAAGGCAGAAACCAACAGACTGTGGGCAGCCCAGCCCCAACATGTAAATATACATCACAGCTCCTGTACCTGTGACTCAGGAAACACTATAAGGTAGAAAGCATGTAAGAGCCAGAAAACAAGAGAATTGGCTGTGAACAGTCTTGTCTAGTAAGATCTGAACATCAACAGTATAAATAGACATGCTAACAACAGAAGGGGAAAATTCTTAAGATGTTTTGTATATGCTTGACCCAAGGAATGGTGCTATTAGGAGGTGTGGCCTTGTTGGAATAGGTGTGTCACAGTGGGCATGTACTTAAGACCCTCATTCTATCTGCCTGGAAATCAGTCTTTTAATAGCAGCCTTGAGTTGAAGATGTAGAACTCTCAGCACTGCCTGCACCATGCCTGCCTAGATGCTGCTATGCTTCTACCTTGATGATAATGGACTGAACTTCTGAACTTGTTATCCAGCTCCAATTAAATGTTGTCCTTTATAAGACTTGCATTGGTCATGGTGCCTGTTCACAGCAGTTGAACCTTAAGACACCACTCATAGGGTTTCATTTCCACATAGAAAACTACAGAAAAGTGACGAATGCTGAAGGGGGCAGAGATAACCTCTCCCAGAGATGGATATAACAGTACAACAAAATCTTGTTTCTCAAGAAACAAAAATAAAACATAACACAAATTGGAGGTGACAATAAGGCCCAATGAGTCGAGGAGCTTGCTGTTAAGCCTGTAAGACCTGAGTTGATCTCTAAAACCCCTGAGTTTAATCTTGTTACCCCTATGGGTTGATTCTTAAATTTGTTCTCTTATCTCTACACAGTGCACTATGACATGTGGGTGGTCACATGCAGACATATATATACTTATGGAATAATTAAAAAAAACTTTAAATTAATAAAAAAGGGTATGAATAATATCCAAAAAGGAAAGAAGTATAGATTCTGAGTCGTAATTTTCATATTATGGGCTCAAAAATGGGTCTCGAACAATCAACTGCGTAAATGTAATTTACATGTGGATAGTTTTTATATTTAAAACAGCTTCATATTTACTTCACTATTTACAGATTAAAAGAAATGATAGATTACAAGGCAACCTTTATGTGGCAGACTCAGATCTTCCTTCTTCCTGCAAACCTGAAATGAAATAGGCATGCTTTTATGGGTGGATATCTAAAATGCTCCAGTATGTGCTTTGAGGTTGCTTCCTAAGGATTTCAGCCTTGTTATTTGAATGTAACATACCTTCCACATTGACTTTCTCCTTATACAAGGGTAGTTTGTTTCCAAAATTCAAACCATAATCCAAAAGCCCTAATCCCTAAGCCATACTATTTGAGGGGCCTGCTACATGAGGTAGGGCTCAAGCAAGTACAGATTTCCAGGTGAATTAATGCACATGTAAGAATGAATAGTCTTTCCTTCCCCCTCCACTTCCTCTTCGTCCTATTCGTCCTTCTCTTTCTTCTATCCTTCTTCTTCCTCCTCTTCCTCCTCCTCCTCTTCCTTCTCCTCCTTTGTCTCCCATCTTCATTCTCTCTCTCTTCCTACATCAAGAAGAGAGTGAATGACAATTGTCTGAGACTGAGGAAGACATCGTTCCACCAGAACTAAAAATGCTCTCACTGTGACTGTGACATGCAGTTTTCGAACTAAGAGAACTTTTTTAAAAGGGAAGCTCTATTTCAGGAACCCCATCTATGTGAATTTATTATGGTAGCCTCAGGCTGAAGAGACATGGGGTTTGCTTCACACAAATTAGTCAAGCAGCGAGGAGAGACCTCAGAGCAAGTGTCATCTACCCTGTCAATATGGAAATGAAAATAAATAGAATGTGTTGTGCTTTAAGCTCCCCCAGGCAGTAGCACATCTGAGAGGCATACGAAGACACATCCCCCCTGCACTTGCAGTTTGGAAGATAAACTGTATACAGGTCTAGGTCTCAGAGAAGATGACCTTTACACCTTTGAACAATAATGAAACTGTTAAAGACTTTGAGCTGAAATTTTAATTGACATTATCAAGGACTTTTGATCTTACAAAGTCAAAGAACAGAAAGGGGTGACTTAAAAGTGATACATTTGAGTTTCCAGTTGGCAAGGAGGGAGACTCAGGATAGGCAATATTGATCCTTAGCTTGATTCTAAAACAAATAGAAAAAAAATTTCTAGGTCTGACTCTAAAGCAGTTCTTAGAGTGGGTTACAGAGGTGACAAGACCCACCCAAAATGTGGCCACGGACATTGTATTGGGTAGTGACTGAATATGAGGGAGGAGAAGAACCAGTTTTCATCTTTGCTTCCTGACAATGACAGTCTGACTCAGGCTCTTTTTCCCATGATTAATGAGCCCAAATAAATCCTTCATTACTTAAGGTGATTTTGTCAAGAATTTCATCACAACTCTAAGTCCAATTGTAGTTCTTTGTTCTCATTGTAGATAACTGTCCCCAACCCTATTAGCTGTTTCAGGAGTTTGGGTGCACAGCTGAACTAACACAGCATCAAAACATTTCAGAAAGGACAAGGAAGATAAAAAAAAAAAAACTTTTGGTAAGAGCATTTAATTGTCAGGATGGATGCCTAATGTATTTCATTATTCAAAAGCCATGTACAGCAGTGAGTGATAAAAATAGCAAAACTAATAAAATAAGACCTTCTTACTAATGAAGTATCAAGAATGGGAGTAAGTGCTTCAAACATCACAGGAAGTAGTAATCTGTGAAAACCAAGCTTAACCAAGTATTCACTTTTAATATTTTCTATTGTAACAAAATATGCAGCAGGCTTACTGTCTCAGTTGATTGTCTTGGACACCTATACCATCCATCTCCGCAATTTTTCATTTGCCCAAATCAAACTACCAACCTCCTGAACACCAGTACCTCATTTTCTTTTCGGGACTCTGACTCCTGCCATTCTGCACTTTCTGTCTTAATGACTTTGGATCTTCTCTCTGGATCTCATATCAATGCAAATACAGCTGCATTTGTCCTTTCGCAGTTGGCGTGAGAGTATGGCGTAAGATTTCCATCCACATTGTACCATGTGTCCGGATTTAAGACGGAAGAACCTCCAGCTGTTCTGTCACATATGGTATTTCTTCCAGTCTACTGCTGGACATTTCTCTCGGGTCCACCATTTGTGTGTGGCAGTAGTGACACTGGACACAGCTGTACAAATGCCCATGTGAGTCTCTGCTTACAATTATTGTAGTTATATGCTGGAAGTAGAATCACTGAGTTGCATACTGATTTTTTATCTAATTTTTTTGAGGAACTACCATTCTGATTTCCAGAAATGCTACACTATTTTACAGTCTTGGCAGGAATGAACATGTCTCTCAAGTTGTTCCTTGCTTCCTAATAGATACTGGTGGTTTTTTGTTTTGTTTTGTTTTCGTCTTGGTTTATATTAACTATTCAGATGGTAGGTTGAGTGAGGGAATATCTCAGTTTTCATCTTTATTAATATATTATTGACAAAATTATACCTATTCAACGTATATGCTGTGAATAGATATTATATGGAAATTACTAATGGTTTTATATAATCAAATTAATGAACAATCTATCATCGTACTGAGTTACTGTGTCACTGTGGGTTCTATTTACATTTCCTTGGTGATTAATGATATTGAGAACTTTTTGTGTTGGTTAGCTATTTACATATATTCACTAGAGAAACACATGTCTAAGTTATTTGTCTTTTCTTAGACTATTTTTGAAATTTTATTTTACTTATTTGTTTGGACCATATTATGTTTCTTTGTATGTTTTAGTTAAAAATTAGGTTCTTGAAAATACATCTAATGTCTCCAATGTTTGCAGAATTGCATAGAGAATCAACTCTATGTATTAGACCTAATTGGGTTTGAGATTAGTTGGGTCATGAGTAATCTTAATGACTTCTCAGATATTTTCTTGGCGTATATCTTACATATACATATGTGTGTGTGTATGTGTGTGTATGTGTGTGTATGTGTGTGTATGTGTGTATGTGTGTGTATGTGTGTATGTGTGTATGTGTGTGTGTATGTGTATGTGTGTAGTGTGTTTGTTTTGTTTTTTTTTTTTTTGTCAACATCTTAACTTCACCAAATGTCTTCTTTTAGGTTTTGTATAGAGTACGTATATGTTAGATTTTATTCATCTGCAATTATTTTGTGGTCATCTCACATTTTTTAGCCACTTCAGTACCCAATAGTACCTTCTATGATCTGAAACTTCTTAACTCACCAACTGCCAGAATCACAACAAATAAATTATATCTCTTTATTATGCAGGTAATCTCTGCAAACAATCTTAGATAAACAACTTTCAGACATCAAAATATGAACCCACCATGTACATGGTAAATAAGTCAATTTATTTGTGAAATAAGCTGTGTTTCAGTTAAGTCATTTTGTGTCTGAAAGTGAATAAGATTTAATGTTTTTCAACCTGAGATGAAATTGACCCATCTATCCAAAATATGAACGAACCCATCAAGAGCCATGGAATGTATAGACTGGGCTATCAGGTTTGATAAACACATGTATTTTCTCTTTTCTCATCTCCTGCCCTCCCCTCCATTCTCCTTCCCCCTCCTCTCCACTCTTCTTCTCCTCACCCCTGTCCCGTTTCCCCACCTTCACCACCTCCCCTCTTTTCCCTTTCCTCCTCTTCTCCCTACCCCCTCTCCCCTGCCCTCCCCACATACTCTATCACACACACACATGCACACACACACACACACACACACACACACACACACACACACACACAATATACCCACAGAGAGAGACAGACAACAGACCTTATCCTCTTCTCTCTCTTCCATTCTCCCCTCTCCTGTCCCCTCTCCTTCCTTTATTCCTCCCCTTCCATTTTCTCTCCTCTGCTCTCTTCTCTTCTATCTTCTTCCTCCTCCTCTTTCCCCTCCTTTTTCTGTACCTTCTTCTCCATTTACTATATAAGTTTGGAATATGACTTTTTAAAAATTAATTAAATTATTTACTTTATATCTCGATCTCAACTTACCTTCCCTCTTCTCCCCTCAGCCCCTCCCCTCCTACCACCATTCTCTAGTCCTTCCTTTCTCCTCTGAACAGGGGGTCCTCTCATGAGTCTCAACCTTGGCATATCAAATTGCAGTAGGACTAGATGTGGATCCTCTTCTATTTTTGCTAGGCAACATAGCCAGGCTTGGGGAAAGGTATCCAAAGGCAGGCAACAGAGTCGGAGACAGCCTCTGCTTTTGCTGTTAGGAGTCCCACAGGAAGACCAAAATGCGCAATGTTACATATGAATATGACTTTTAAAAGGAGAAATGGTCATCTAATACCAGTCAGAATGTCCATTATCAAGAAAACAAATAACACCAAATGCTAGGGGGTGTTTGGGAAAGCAGAACACTGATGAACAGTTAGTTGGAGTATAAACTAGAACCATCACAGTGGAAATCAAGGTTTCCCAGAACACAAGCATATGCCCAAAGGGCTCTACACTTGAAAGACATCTTCACATCAATTTCACTAAGTCTTAACTCAATCTGGCTAGAAATGAAATCCATCAAAATGTCTATTAACTGCATAATTGATAAGAATAATGCAGCCTATAGACACAATAGAATAATATTCAACTGCAAAGCAAAAAAAAAAAATCAGGAAATTTGGAGTTGAATGGATAGAATCAAAGTTTTACTGAGTGAGGCCACCCAGGCTTAGACAGACAAACATTGTGTTTTCTGTCATATGTAGATTCCAACTGATATTTTTTGAAGTACATCAGGAAAATAGAAAGAGACACTGTGGATATACACCATAAGGAGTGTGGGATAGCAAAATAAAGGGAGAGAGAAGGCAAACAATGGGAGTAGAATTTGTCAATCATGGAGGAGCATAGGAAATGGAATGTGAGGTGTTAGTGTAACCCAAACAGTGGGTGCATGGGAAATCTGCATGAGAAACCTACCAAAATTCGGCGAGAGGAGACAGTAGAACATAGCTAAAAGAAAAGGGTGGAGTAATATACTTGGGGTTAACTATTTAAGTGAGAAGGAAGCAATTGAGGCATGTAAAAGATAGAGATAGGCTAGTCAGAACTAAGAATTTATAAAGAAATCTTATGAACATCAACTAGTTGGTAAGCTAATTTATAAACACACATGCATACACACACACACACACACACACACACACACACACACACATCAGTGCTGATTCCAGGAAACAAAGGTTATTCAATGAAAATCTCAGAGAAATTTACTAGTTTGTAAGCAAATTAAAACATTATACGTATTATATACATATAGTGTATATAATGTGTGTGTGTGTGTGTGTGTGTGTGTGTGAGAGAGAGAGAGAGAGAGAGAGAGAGAGAGAGAGAGAGAGAGAGAGAGAGAGAGAGACAGGGACAGAGACAGAGACAGAGACAGAGAGAAATGCTGCTCTTAGAAAACAGAAAAGACAGATGGTATTAGAGAAAATTTTCAGTGCCAGTCACAGGATATCTTCCTTTGCATTAATAGTAGGGAATCTCCAGAGGCACCCAAAGTGACATAACCTACTGTCATCGCTCTTGGATGTCTAGACGGCAAGACGGTAAGGCCCTGTTGCTGATGATACCATGTACTTTGAATGTAGTACATAGACAAATAGCTAGAACTGACTGGGTACTTGCTTGCATACACAATGCCAGAAGATGCTATAAGGCAAAAAGACATCAACCATCCCACTCAAAACTGAACTCTGCATGGTTCTGCAGTAGCAACCATCTGAAAAGATGTGCTGAGTGGCACAATAGTGGACTGAAAATTATGAGGCAATCATTTATATTCTGGTTAGATATGCAGGATGGTGCCCATGAGAGATTTCATGCCTGTTACTACCAATGCATAAAAATCCTGTATCAAGGGGGATTTTGGGCCCTGGAGAGGGAGCCCACTGTTGATATTTTGCTAAATAAACATGCTATCAAAGAACATTCTAAATATTTATGTTTATGCCCACAGGTTTGCTCTGCTCTCAACTTTGGTCTTTTGGAATTAGCTTGTAGTTAATGTAGAAAGTAACAACTGCTCAAAGTCCAGAGTAAAATTAGCTCTGAGTGTTAAACTATAGATGGGTCATTGGCCTCAACATTCAGACCAAGGCTTGGAGAATTTCAGTGGTCAGTGGTTAATACAGGGAATCCTAACTGCTCAAAAAGCAGAGTATAAATATCTTTGAGGGGTCAACTTTGATTGGGCTGTCTGGATCAAGCTCCCATATCCCAAGGCTCAGGAACTTGGAAATAGAGGAGTCAGAAAGGGTGTGAGGGTCTACAGGTGCAAAGGAGAACTATGAAATGCTGGCTTTGAACATGGCATGGGTATCACACCCACCAGCCTTTAGCAGCTGTGATTACCAGCATAAAACCTGCACAAGATCAAGGTAGTAAATATTCCAGAGTGGATGGAAGCAGGGATTCAGAGGATCAAACCCTGCTGTAGGAGCTTTTAGACATTTACAAATATAAGGGAGTCTCTTTTCCAAATGTGGCAACCAGTAGGTTGCTCATCCTCGAGGAGATGGCCCCACACCCATGCACATATGGACAACACTAACTGGCCTTAAGGGGTTATTAGTAACAAAAATAAAAACAGGAGGTGAAGCGAGCAGGGAGAATGGGTGGAGGCCCTAAGGGGAGTTGTAGCGATGTAACAGTGGATAGGTATAATTAATATGTATTGTATAAATATATAGAATTTTCAAAGACTTAAAAACTTGTATTTCACAAACTTAATAGTTTTCAAAATGAGAAACACAAATAGCCAATAATTACTTTTTTAAAAGTGTTCAATACTCCTAGCCATCGAGAAAATGCAAATTAAAACTATTTTGAGATACCCCTCAACTCAGTCAGGATGGCTAGCTTCAACAAGTCTGATGACAAATTTTGGAGAGAACTTGGAGAGCAAGAAACCCATTAACTGTTGGTGGGTGTATTAGTCAGGGTTCTCTAGAGTCACAGAACTTATGGTAATCTCTATATAGTAAGGTATTTGTTGGTGACTTAAAATCTGTTGTCAAACTTCCCAACAATGGTCGGCAGCAGCTCTGAGTAAAAGTCCAAGGATCTAGCAGATGTTCAGTCCCACAAAGCAAGCAGGCAAAGAGAGAGGGAGCTTTACTTCTTCCAATGTCCTTGTGTAGATCTCCAACAGAAAGTGTGTCTCAGACTAAAGGTGTGTGCCATCACACCAGGATCTGGGACTTGCTTTGTCCCAGATGACCTTAAGCTCAGAGATCTCCTTGCCTTAGCATCCTAAGATCCATAGCCTCTGTGCCTCAAGATCAGGAGGTGAGCCTCCCAGTTCTGGATTGTGGGTCGTTCCTTGTTCCTGATATAGTCAAGTTGACAACAAGGAATAGCCAGTACAGCAGGGGATGCAAATTAATTCAGCCACTGTAAAAATCAATCTGACATCATATTATCTAAAAATTATTCTGATTTTTAGGAAAATAAAAATTTATAGGTAAATATGTGAACTTAGAATAAATAATACTTAGCAAGCTCACATTATCTCAGAAGGGAAAGTACCATTGTTCTCCTTCATACATGGAGGTATGTATGCAAACAAATGCAGTTGCAGATACAGGATACATGCAGAAAACAAATCAAGAAAAGCTAAGTATTATGGGATGCAGAAGGACTGAATGCAGGTAATGGCATGAGTTATGGAAGAGGGTATCAGCTAATTGTTTTTCTATCTCTAATTCTGTCCTGAAGTTTATGCTTGCAGTGGAAGGTAAGTGTAAAAATTGACATCGTAATGAAAGTGTAAAATCCTCTGAAAAGTTCCACAGCACCAGAACCAATTATTTAAATGTGTAGAAATTTATTAAGAGGAACAAATTTTGGATCTTGTTAATTTTGATGTGTGATTTTTTTTAAAATTTGTAAGATTTTTATAGTAAAGTTTATAAAAATCTTAAAAAAATTTTAAAGGCAAATAATAACACTTAATTTATAAACTTACTAAAACTTTAACGAATGTTTATAGACACTGGTTTTATAGTTAGATCATCTTCTCTTATCTTAGATTGGTTTTTATTCCCTTGGTAATTGCTTATTTTTTAAATTCCCTTAAAAATTTTTTTCTGAAGTAGTGGGATATAGAACATACTTTAGAATTACTATTAAAACAAAATGAACTAATTCAAGTGTGACACCAGACAAGTACAAAAAAGTATATTTAGTTTGTATACTTGCCTGTTTAAGACGTAAGTGTCTTTATGAACCTCAGCCTTCCCTGAACTCACTATACAGTGCAGATGGCTTTCACCTCACGGTCATTTCCTGCCTCAGATTTCCAAGTTTTAAGTTTGCAGGCAACAGGTATGGCTTCTAGCTTAGCAAATTCAAATAGTAATAATCAACATCATTAAAAATTGCTTATTAATAAATATTTGAAAAGCATTCAGGTTACATATAATTTTGTTGCATAGATTGTGGATAACACATATATGAATATTTTGCTCATATCTGCCCAGCAGTTGCTCACTCCAACTTTGCTTGTTAAGCATAGAACCAGTATTTGTGCCTTTCCTTCCATTGACTAAGAACTGAAAATTACAACTATTTCTAGGTTCCCTGCTAAATTTTCAGTGTCTCCTGAAAACATGAGGCAGATAAGGTTTGATTTTGTGCTTTTCTAAGAAAGTAGCTCACATTCTAGCATGTATTGTTAGAAACCCAGTGGTATGCACCAGACATCTTTTTCCCTGACACAAAACAGATTATCCATTTTTCATCTTACAGCAATTTCAATTTCTGGAGCACCAACATTTTACAAGAAAAAAATAAAATTCTTCAACATTTGGAATAAAGGTGCTTGTGAAACTTTGCTATCCATTCTCCATCTGGAAAAGCAACATTGTAAGTTCAGCCTGGTGTGATGTCACCAAGATCCCTGTAAATTGATTTCCCATGGAAGTTATTTCCTCTCAAGGTACCAGCTTGTTACAACTTAGACTTGCTGAGGACATACCATGAATGATCTCTCTCTCTCTCTCTCTCTCTCTCTCTCTCTCTCTCTCTCTCTCTCTCTCTCTCTCTCTCTCTCTCTCTCTCATCCATGAGTTTGCAGAAGACAATGAAAACTCAGCTGAGAACACATACACACACACACACACACACACACACACACACACACACACACACACATACGCCTATATGTTTGGATGACCAAGTCCACAGGGGAATATTTTATTGAGGAATATTTTGAGGTCAAAATAAATTGAGGGTTTATGAATAAAACCAACCCTGTCTTGGCTCCTTTATTCTTATTAAATTCCCCATTCTAAACTATTTACGAGCTACTTGTCATGTGCCAAGCCGTGGGTGGTGATGGGAACCCATGTTCTCTTGTTTTAATAGAGTGGGGAGTGTCCTTGTACATAGGGTCTTCCCAGCTCTTCTCTTCTCTTAGGGTTTAATCAATGTAGTCTGGCTGCTCCCTTCACTGCCCATAGTCTGCACATATAAATGAAGGAGAATCATAGACATATACTGACTTTTCTCATGTGTGAACCTAGAATAAATTTAAGTGCACTTAGACAGAATGGTGTTGAGGAAAAAATACCTATGACACATGAAATGAGCCTGGAACACTTACTTTATAGGTGAAATAAGCCTATAGAAAATTGTGCTGATTAATGTTGTTCTTCTACATCACAAGCTGGAGTTTTGACCTCAGTTTAACCAAATGTACAGGAATGGTGTAGTGAATTCCTATAGTCCCCAGTTAGGTGAATTTAATGCCTGGGTAGTTGGTAACTTGGTTAAAGGTACACTGATGTTCATGTAGTTCATTAGTCATTTTTCTAATGTGGAAGACAGATATTCTTTTTCCTTTTTTCAATATTCTAAATGAACCAGAATTAAACTTTGAGTTCTTTATAAAACTATGGTTTCTATTGCCATGATTGAGTTTTCACTCTCTGAACACTGAAAACTCCACTTGCATCTGTGAGACATAAGCTCATGAGAAAATACTGTCTTTGAATGAACTGTTTCAGAGTGTGTGCCTCCAGGTCTCAATGCAGAAAAACCCACTGATACATAATCATTAAGATATTTGATTAATTTGCTAAGCCAAGCTCCCCCATCTCCATAAGAATCCTTTCTCTTCTTCTGGGTCTGTTATAGTGGAGCCTAGTCTATTTAATGAACATCTAGTATAAGCATGAAAGAGGCCCAATAATCTATTAGAATCTACTTAGTCCTATGGGGGAAAAATTCCAAACATAAAACTTATCTATAAAATTCAATCTTAATGTTAAGCATGTGGACTGGGAAGAATGATTCTCAGAGCTTGAGTGATGGGTGGAGGAAATGGGGAAGTAGTGTCTTTAGAAGCTCTCAGTGTGTGGCTCACAGACCAGCCACACTAACATGCTCTGGAAATGTGTTAAAATATATGTTCTGCAGACTTATCAGAAGCTGAAACCTCCAGGTGATTTTGATGCATGCTTCAGTATCTGACATTGTCTATGCAGACCGTGTGATTTTCACTTGATCACACAATCCTCTAGATGTGATAACAGACTAGAAAAAAAAAGAAGGTATCAGGTTATGCTCAAGATGGACAAAGGTTTTAGGTTGGTTTGAAAATCCGCTCCACTTGTGGCATCTACTTGCCAACGCAATCAACATTGCCTGCTCTTGTATCCTGGTAGGTCTTACCTTTGTTTCTAGACCATAGCAAAGGAGAAGTGAATTCATAGGTTTACATGAAATAAACATTGTGTGGTGATGTTATATTATAGTGCTAGAAAAGCTCGAAGTAGAGCCAAATATGTAACCAGAAATGTGATTGCAGAGGTCTGGACAGCAGTGGAGGAAAGTGTTGTTCAGTTGACGGTCAGCAAGTTCAAGTCACCATAAAGTACATCTCTTGAGTCTGTCCATGAGGGTGTTTCCTGGGCAGGGAAACACACCTCAGATATGGATTAAAACATCCTGTAAGCTCACATTTCAGACCATTGAATGATAAGGAGAAAATGAGTCGAGAAATAGCATCCTATTGTCTGCTCTTGAGAACACACATGATGGGTCCGCTCATCTCAAGCAGTTCGTCATGCCTTAGGCTTTATTTTCCCATGATTGACTGCACCCTCAAGCTGTGAGCCAAAGTAAACCCTTCTGCCTTTAAGCTACTTTCCCACAGCAATGCGTGAAGCAACTAGTTCAGGGGGAAAGTATGCTTATCATTCAATATTCATGAAATTTATAATGCCAGATGTTATTTCTTCAGCCTTTACCCACCGGGACGTGGATTGCTAGAGTTGCATTCGACAGACTTCCCCTCTTTCAATTCTCCCTCTTCCAGTGAGTGGCAGAACTAATGTTGGGAATAATATTCCTCAAGAATCACATTACTGGCATAACTCTCCAGTGTGTGGGTTGGGGACTTTCTTACTGCCGAGCAATTACAGCATGTGGGAACACATCTATACTAAAGTAATTATCTGTCCACATGGCTGATTTCTCCACTTAACCAAGAAATCATGGTGGAGAAAAATAGCATATTAAGTACCTTGTATAACTCTTTTTCCATAGTTCTGGAATTTAGCACTTTCTGAAACTGACTCAGAAAAATGTGTCATGTGTGTTTATTTAATAAGTGCATATAATTAGCTCTTGGCTGTAAGACCTATGCTCCTCTTAGAATTTTACCACAATCTCCCAGACTTGCATATTTATCTTTTCACCCTTTAATATTTGGCTCTAGGAATCCTCCAGAAAAATCTCCACTTGTTGAGGTCTTTTTTCTTTTTTCAAGATTCCCAAGGCTATATCTATCAAACGTTAGGGTGTTGTGATATTTGGGTTTTCATATTTGAATGTGTTCAATGCATATTCTATCCCTCTTTTCTCTGAGAGAGAGGACAGATGAACAGACGTCTGTCAGGAAGTTACTTCCTAACCTCTGAACTTCAGAGAAATGCTAGGTTTTCATGTTGTGTTTGTTTATTTGTTGTTTTTAGGTGAGTCACATGAGTGGACATCAGTGACAATCAGGTGATGACTGCCACAGCTCATTCCAGACAAGTGGCCGATGGTTGAAACTGTTTCTCCTTCCCACAGTGTCTGTGGAGGCTCTTCCGCAGCTCTGGGCACCTGTTTCTGCCTACAGTGTTCACACGCACACAGAAAGGACTCCACGGCACACACTGTGTCTCTGCAAACTCAGTCATTCACTTCTGCTTTCCAGCATCAGCATGACATCTGATAAGATCACTAATTCCACACCTCTGGAGTGATGGCAATTTTTAAAGGAGCTCCATGTAGCTACAGGTCAGAATATTTATGGCTTACGTATTCGAGGCCAAAGCCAAAACATGAGCAAGAGCATGTTATGGAGGTCATTCGTTCACATGAGAGTCAGAGGAATATTCTTTCTTGCTGTGCTCTGCTTGAGTCTTGACCTCATAGGTGAACCACTTCTCTGCAGCTGGAATGCTGTGCATGCTGCATCATGGGAGAGCACAGCTTGGCTTTATGTCTTCATTGGCCATTGACTTCCTTTTCAAGGATCATGAAGTGTATATCTAGTAACCATTTACTCCTTCTTTCCTTCCTTTCCTATTTGTCAATATTGTAGGGAGTTTATTTCTTTTCTTTTTTAAGTGTTCTGAGAATTTCTTGCAATATGTTTTGGTCATAATCACCTGTTCCTCCAACTTCTCTCAGATCCATTCACCCCCTTCCATGCTTGTCTATCTTGTGTGTTCTAGTTTATACCTGTCGTCTTTAATATTTTAATTAATGTTTGCATATGATATATCTTAATCATGCTTTTTCTCCCTGCAAACTTCTCTCAGATTCTTCACCTGATAACTAACTTTGTTCTAAATAAATAAATAAATAAATAAATAATAAAAACTAAAAGAAGAAAAAAGAGGCAATACAAAAAATGCCCAAACATGAGAGGATCTGCCAGAGCCTGACAAATACAGATATGGATGCTCACATCCAAACATTGAACTGACCACGGGGACCACAATGGAGTAGGGGAAGGACTGGAGGAGCTGTAAGGGTTTGCAACCCTATATGAAGAACAACAATATAAACCATCCAGAACCCTCAGAGCTCCCAAGGATTCAACCACCAACCAACCAAAGAGTACACATAGAGAGATCCATGGCTCCAGCTGCATATGTAGCAGAGGATGGCCTTATCTGGCATCAGTGGGAGGGGAGGCCCTTGGTCCTGTGAAGGCTTAATGCCACAGTATAGGGGAATGCCATAATGGTAAGGTGGTTGTGGGTGGGTGGGGGAGCACCTTCGTAGAAGCAGGGGTTGGGGGGATGGTATACAGGGTTTGTGTGTGTGTGTGTGGGGGGGTAATCGGGATTTATTATTTGAATGTAAATAAATAAAATATCCTAGAAAGCCAGAGAAAAAACGTCTAAACAAAACAGGACAAAAAGTCTGTTAAGTTCTTTATGTTTTCACAAACTACTCCTAGGCGTAAAGCCTGCCTTGAAGTATGTTTGATATGCACAATGATGCTCTATTGGAGAAAACTGATTTTTCCAGTGGGTATTAATTTAAAATAGGTTCTTGGATGGAGAGATGGCTCAGTGATTAATACTTACTGCTCTTCCAGAGGACCCAGGTTTAACTTCCAGCACCCAGTTTTGTTTTGGAAACCCAACACATCTATTCACCCTGGATAGGGAACCTATGACAGACCAAAGTATGGATGCCATGAAGGTTTAACTTGGTGAACCACTGGGTTTTCTTAGGGTTAATCACAGGGTATGGATAAGGGGCAGAAGTACACACTGACACCTGCATCACCAAAGCTAGGGACCACTTACAAAACAGAGACCCCAGAGCACACTGCAAAACTTGAAGGTAGCTTGTACAATTAAAAAAAAATCCAAGCTCACTTCGGAGTTTTGGAAACTCACCAATCCCTGATATTGCCTGAAGATCAAGCCAAAGAATCGCACTAATCTTTGAGTTTGCCCAAACATCAGGCCACAAAATCTCAGCCATCTCAGGCCACTCTGGACAGCTCCATTCTCCAAGAAGCTGCCTCCTGCTCAGTTTGCTGCTTCTCACCTGAGCTGAGGCAGCAACCTTCTTGTGTCTTTCTCAATAAATATCTTGGTGAGATTTGTTTTGTGGATGTGAGTTTGTGGTATTCCTTGGCTTCAGACTGTTTTAACGCTTCCACTGGGGAAGCGTCTCCCTACAAACACAACTCAATGATTGAAAAGTGTCCCTGCGGAGTATCTAAGTTCATCTAAACTTCTTCCTGTCCTTTACCTAATCTCTGCTTCTTCCAGGCAGCAGGCTGGTCTGAGTCCTCTTTGCAGCTTGGCTTTACTCTTAGGAGGGAGGGGCCTAGTGAAATGATTGGTTTTAGAAACCGTCTGAAGCTGTTTTAAATTGTTTAGATTCCTGCTTGTAGGGAATGGTTGCACAATAGCCTCATATGGTAGCTTATGGTTCTCTGCATCTCTAATTTCAGATGGGCCCTCTGGACTCTCCGGGCATTATAGACACAGCACACAGACATATATGCAGAAAAATATCCATACATTTAAAAATAAGTAATAAAATAAGTATTCTTTACTTCTTTCTCTTATGTATATGAGAGACAGAGAAAGAGACAGAGAGACAGAAACACACACACACACACACACACACACACACACAGAGAGAGAGAGAGAGAGAGAGAGAGAGAGAGAGAGAGCTGAACCTGAGTGTGTCCTTGTGTGGACTGAATCCAGAGGAGAATCTACTTACTTTCTTCCCTGGAAACTGGGTTTTTAACTAACCTGAATCTAGACTGCTGACTCTTGTCTCTTCCTCACACAGTCCTAGTGTTATAGTGATTGATGTAGGACAAGATCAGTCTCTGCTTGTTTTTTCACACTGAAATTTAATGCATGTATAAAGGTTGCTTTTGAGTCTATGATAAACATTTAGAAAACTATTCACAAATGACTTATAATAGAAACGTGAAATTTCTTTCTTCCTTCCTTCTTTCCTTCCTTCCTTCCTTCCTTCCTTTCCTCCTCCTCCTTCTTTTACCACCTTTATTTATTTTTGAACTTTTAATGTAATTCTAACATTTCTTCCTTGACTTTTCTCCCTTCAACCATTTTCTTTAAGTTCCTCAAATTCATGGCTTCTTCTTTTGTTAATTGCTATTGCTTGCCTATATGCATAGATATTTACTTCTAATAATAGCCTATTCAGCATATGTATTAATGTTTTTAGAATTGGCAATTAGGTACCAGGAAACCAATTTTCTGGTGAAGAACACCTCTTCTGCTCCTAGCTTTCCACAGTTGCCTACAGTTCTTTATAAGGTTGAGGCCTCATGGGCTTTTCTCCATCTATTTGGGCTGTGGTATACATTTTGGGGTCCTGCTCTGGTTCTGCATCCACTCTTCTTCCCTCTCAGGGTATCCAGATCCCACTGCACACCAGGCTGGAAGAACGTAGTGGAGTCCAGAATGGGTGGGAGTTTACAAGATCCTGGTCCAGCTGGAAATGAGTTCTAGGGCAAGAGGGTTGGGGAGAAAACCTCTGAAGATCTTGTGTTACAGCTTTTTAAGGTAAAGGCCTTCTCTGACTATCTTCAATGAAACAGCTCTCTGAGAGGATGTTAGCTTGTATATATACCTTTATTTGGGGTGGGCTTGGATCAGGAACATATATGAACTTTGGAGAATGGGGAGAAGATTTCAGGGTAAATAAAAATCATTGGCTAGAGTTTTAAAGTTCTTTGAATGACTCATTTGCATGGAGAGGTATTGCAGGAATCTCAGGTGCTTTCTTGATAAGTTCTTGTTGGAAGAGAAGAAGCTGAACCTATAACTTACCAAGGCGACATGACGGTCTGCAGGTGGGGAATATAGGAAATTCAGGCTCCTCAGACAAGTTCCGAGAAGGAAAAGACCTGTTAGTAAAGAGAGTCTGTGACAAGCTCAAAATACTCTCTAATGGTACCCTTCAAACTTAATTAGCTGGGCCCAACATTTGGCAATTTCATTGGCCACATCTTTGTTCAGTTCACATTTAGAAAGTCATGTTTGTCAAAGTTTATGGTGTAGCTTCTCACATTAGCAGGAAATACAACCTTATATCAAATGCCTTGGTCCTTTTGCTGTTAAAATATTTCTGCCATCTCTTCCAAAGTGGCCTCTGAGTCAAAGGTGTGGGAGTTGTGTTCTATTCATATCTATTGGAACTGGGCCCCACAACTGTGCATTTTGATTAGTTGTAATTTTCAGTCTGTTGCAAAGACAAGTTTCATTGATGAAGGGATATAAAAGTTCCTTTTATACTCCTATATGTAATTGTCATCTCTAAGGCTGAATGCTTCACTCTGTTAACCTCAGCCTAGTCCTGGAAGTTCCTAACCTCTGTGCAAACTTATCTAGGCCTAGAGTGTTTTCATCCTCTGAGACTTACTGCTGAAGAAGCTCACCCCTTCCTAGTTCTTTTTTAACTCTAGCT
This sequence comes from Micromys minutus, assembly GCF_963924665.1. NCBI lineage: Eukaryota > Metazoa > Chordata > Mammalia > Rodentia > Muridae > Micromys > Micromys minutus. The sequence continues at coordinate 73,800,082 of NC_137972.1, read as the reverse complement.
ATATGGTCATCTCGATGTTTTGGCTCAAGCTCTTCTCCAAGTTGACTGATTGAATCTGGCTTCTTTCAGTTTTCCATGGAATTGCTCTGCTTGGCCTCAAACTAATTCCAGAAATTTGTTCTAATCTTCTGGCTCCTTCTCATTCTCTGGTATATTCTGTCTTTACCTGCATCTCTTTAACCTGTCTCTCTAAAACTCTCCTGGTGGGACTGTCTCCTTCCTCCTTTTTTCCTCTGAACTGCTCTCTTAAGTAGCGTCCCTTTCTGTTCTCTTCTTGTGAGAGTTAAGAATATCTTATTCTGTCAAATCTTTCTCTGATTCAGCACTTTGTCTGCCTCAATTAGACATCACTTTCAAACATGGCTGCTTCTGTCTACTAATTTTAGCTTCAATGATTAGGATTAACGGTGAGAACTAAGGGCATGTCTGTACTCCAGCCAGAGGGATTAAAGGTTTCTGTTAAGGCTGAGACACTCTACAATCTGAAACACATTTTTTTTTTTCAGTAAATAACACAATCTTGAGGTTCACTGTGTAATCAAATATCCTGCAGGGGAAGAAGACTACACTGATCGCCAGGTATAAGAAAAATGTCTATAGATTGTTATTAGTGATTATGCTGGCTTAATAAATTAGTGGTTGCATATTCTTCTATAACTATTACTTCACTAGCACTGAGTAGTATTATGTTTTTAACACCAGAAATGATTTTGATCTTGTTGAGAGGCTCTTATCTAGTAGAGAGCTGCTGGTAAGCATCAAGTTATGAGTACCACTGTCGTATGCACAGGGTTATTGTGCTATGCTAGACATTGATGTGGTTGGTAAAAATTCCAGATTTTTAATAGGTAAAGAGAATTAGAACTCAGTTCCTTATGCTTGTTCAGCAAGCACCCTTATTTCCTGAGCCATTTTCCAAACTCCACAAGTTTCTTTTTTGAGATACTATTTCTGAAGCATCAAGGTGGAGAAGGTAAGCACACTGAAACTGCCACTGTCTATTGTCGAATGTTACACACACACATTTCACTTAGATTTACTCACATTGATTTGTACTCTTTCCTTTAGTTCATGTAGTAAAAATTGCTTTACAAAAACAAATTACCACACAGACCTCAGTGATTTCTCCGATCTGATTCTGTTTTATCACCTGTAAAGTGAAGGGAAGAAACAATTGTTATCCTAGAGAACCGAGGTGAGATCAACACATCCTTTGTGTCACAGAAAGAAATAGTCACAGGCGCAGGTACAGTGGAAAGGCCCAACTGCCAGGGCACATGGCCCCTAACATCATTTATTAAAGACGAAGCCTCAAAACCAAAACCAGAGCTAAGCGTGGCCTGGAGGCAGAAGACAGTCATGTGGCAGGGATTTAGAAACAGAGAAGAGTGTTTATTATTCAAAAACCATTCACTTGCTTTTTGTAGGATTTTTTTGAGAACTTCATTTGTGAGTACTCTGTTGACAGCATTTGCTCCCCATATTCTTCTCTTTACAACTCCCTCTTTGTCCCTCTGACTCCTATCCGAATCCATGCTTGTTCTTGCTCTCACCTGAAGTTTCTAGATTCAAACCTTCAGATGCAAGTATTTAACCTGGAGTGAAGACAGAAAGAAGGGTAATGGTGGATCTGTTAGTAGCTCTAAGAAAGGACTAGTGGACCTAGGTATCACTTGTTTATTTGACTAGAAGTCAGTGCTCTGGTTAGTATGTCATTTGGACTTGATTTTCTTATTTTTTCATACAATAAAGCCAGTCCAGCCTCACCACTGTGGAACACCAATCCATAAAAGGAGTTTTGTGGCCTGACATTATGTTGCCCTCAGTCAAACAGCAGCTTTCATTTTTAAAGCATTTTCCATTTATTACTGGCCAACATCCCCACTATCCCCACAGGACAGTGAAGTTCAATTGTCATTATGAGCACAAGTGTGAAAGAATTGCCAGTCACCCCAGGCAATAGCTTTTGGAAGCTTTGCAGCTATTAAATGTCTCATTTTGAATGAGCTGTATACTTTTTTTTCTTAGGGAAAGATTTAAAACCACATTGTATAAGCAGCAATTAGTGGCTTCCCACAAATTGCATATCGTTCTAGCAAGTGTGTGCTCTCTGAAGTGCTCTGTTGATTGGCTTGAAGGATCGTACTTTATTGTTCTTCAGAGGGCAAAAGTGCTTGTGCTTTTCCATCCCATTGTACTAGCCCATAAAGATGCACAGCATCCAAGGTGAGCAGGAGACATGTTGTAGGAGATGATGTCCAGGAGACACTCGCTGGCTCTTTACAAGACTCCTCACTAAGAAAGTACAAAGTACCATTGGTATTATCGTCAAACTATATCTTATTGTATCACCTTCTGTTTTTGCTTTTATTTATTTTTTTGTTTCATTTTTAGTATGTGGGTAACTACTACCCTATGCTGGCTTATGAGCTTTATTATAATTGATGAAATCTATTGAATACAGAGGAAACACATTTATTGCAGCTAAATGTAGCATAGTCACAGCACTGAGACATACTGAATTTTGCGCAATGAAAACAAAACTAAGAAATGAGTAATGCCTTGGCCATAAATGTTACCAAAGGAACATATATTCACAGGTATCTTCCAGTAGTGAATTCTGCATGTGAAGAATAATTAGAGAGCTGTAAATAATGCTTTAAAGATACATATAAAATGATATGAATCCCATGTACTCTATAGATCAACTTCTGGACTGAGAAGAGTTAACAGTAATCAGAATTTTAGTTTAAGAATGAGAATGATTAGAACTTGAACCCGGTCTCTTTCTCCTCAAATCTTTCATTCATGTCCCTATTTGAATTGATGGGCAGAGAATCTCAATCATTTGTTGTAAACCTTATAGACAAAAGAAGGATAGCAGGCTAGCCTGCCGATGATAAGGCAATTAAAAACATCCAAACAGAGTTTCAATAATGTACTGTGAATTAACTCTGCTATTTAGGTTCACTGTGGAGTTTTTAGAGGGTTGTGACATCCATAGATAAATAATTAACCTGTGCAGCAAATGCATTTCATGTGCTGCCATGATATAGCCAATCAAATCTGGCTTGCTGTTGGCTCATTTGGAAAATGATGAGGATCCCATTTTGACTTAATTGCAGTGCAAAGGTTGACAATCATCTTCTCTATAGAAGCGCCTGATACTTCGATATCATTGTGAATATGTGCCTATAATTAGGCACATAATTTGTCTTGCAGAAATTGTAGCCCAGTCATTACCTGGATCTTATGCTTGTAATTAGAATTCAAAAACACCAAATGGGAAAAGTGGGTTGGTGAGATGGTAGGACCATTACATTGTGAAGTTATGTTCAGAGCTTAGTGAGAGCTCAGTAGCAGCCAATATCTTCCTGGATTGATGCCTTCTATTAAAATTAAAATAATTAGGATGTATGGAGAAGGTTAAAGTTTTGGAAGGTAAAAAGAATAAGCCATTCAAATTTCTTGTCCAAGACTTGATTGAGATCATTTTTTAAAAAAGTTTTACAAACATCCCAAATTCAACACTTGTAAACGAACTTGTTATCCACATCTAGCCACTGTCTGCCTCTCCTACTCCCTCTCCTGCATTTTTCCCTCTCAGACCAAGCCAGGTCTCACAGTGTCACCCAGAGTGATCCCTGGCTAATCCCTTTCTTCCAACTAGACTGGAATTGTATTGTAAAGTTCTTTTGAGCATGTTGCTCCAGTCCATGACCTGATGATTCTGCGGTTCTGTTTGCATCATGGTTGATGATCAGTTTTTCACAAATATACAAATGGTTCTGTCTTTCTCCATATTTCGATATCTAACCATGTGCGTGATCACATCACTCCACTGTTGCAAAGCTCGAGACTGGTCATTATTTCCTCCACAGCAGATAGCCAGGCAAACAAATATGCTTTTACATGAAGCCCTGTGGACATTTAATGCTCCCTGATCAACTAACTCTGTGATGTAGTCACGAGCTCCATTGATTACTTAAGGGAACAGACAATTAAATATGCTCATTATTTCTGTTCTTTTTGCAGCACCCGTGTGGGAGTGACTTTCTTTAATATAGGGAAGTTTTCTTTAAGATTATGTTGAAGACCTAGCCTGTAACATTGACTTTGAATTCTTCTCCTTCTAGGTATAAAATGAAATATTTGGACTTTTCATGATGTCCTATAGTTTTTGCACATTCTCTCTCTCTCTCTCTCTCTCTCTCTCAACCTTTTCCCATATTCTCTGTCCTTTCCGTCATCTTCAAGCTCCAATGTTCTAGCTTTAGCTTGATCCCTTCTGCTTGTAAGGCTTCCCTTACGTTTTCAAGTTGAACTATTGACTTTTCCAATTTCACTTTCTCTTCATCTGGGGCTTTCTTCAATATTACAATCTCTTTACTAAATTCAGTTTTTAAATCCAGAATTGTCTTCTTCATTTCATTCATCTATCTGTGTATACTTTCCTATAGCTATTTATTGCTGTTCTCATTAAGTTTATTGAGCTGTTTATTCATCTCATCATTAAACACCTTTGTGTTCTTTGATGAGGTTTATGATCACTCTTTTAATTTCTGTACAGCGGGTTCATTTTAATAATTCTCATAAAGCGTTTTTATAGGGCTAGTGTGTTTGAATGGAACATGCTCATGGTTTTGCAATGTGGCCTGGGCATATAGAGTTCTTTTACTGGTTTTGTGTCTGATAGGAGATTGAAGCCTGACTTGAGATTTAAAGCTGGGCCAAGGCAGGAGATGCACCTCTGGGCTAGGACAGGGCAGAAGATACACATCTGGGATTAGTCAGTCCCAAGAGTGTGTAGAAGGTTTGTTGGCAATTGGACAACTGGAGGGGAAAGGGGGTGACCAAGGATGAAGATCAGGAGTGGAGGAGGGGTGAAAGAGGTTTGGAAAAGGTAACAGAAATTGGTGAGAGGCATCTCTAGAACTAGTTGGTGCTAACAAACAGGACTTTCCTTTTTTTTTGAAGAAAATGAGAGGGGATAGTGGAGGGAGGTTTTGTGAGAGTGGGATGGGGAGGAGAGGAGCAAGGGAAAGCTTGGATAGGATGTAATGTGAATGAACGAACGAACGAACGAACAAACAAACAAACAAGAAGAAACCCAAACAAGCAAAGAGCTGTACATTCCAAGCCAGGCTTGGGAGCATGGGGCAGTGCTGTGGATAATGTCCCCGGAAGCTCACCAGATGAAGCCGAAGCATTAGCTCTGTAACTATTTGGTTGTGTAGAGATGATGAGGGAGGATTAGAGCAATTGAAGAGCTCCTCAAGTTTTCAGTGACTAAGAGCAATCATCTTTATATAGCTTATAATTTTGGGGGTCAAGAATATAGAATGGTTAAAACAGGTGGTCATTTCTGAGGACCAGTATTAAGGAGGGCTGGAAAATTTCCCATCAAAAGTTCCTTCAGCTCTTTTCAAACATAGCTCGTTTTGTTTCCATGGCTTTGTATTTGGCTTAGTGTCTTGTAGCATAGATACTTAAATGATACTCTAAGGAGCAGGCAGTAGTAAGTGCCCAGATAACTAAGGCTGATGACTGATAAATGCATGATACTGCATCTACCATGGGCTCATAAAGAAAGCAGCCCCAGAAACCCTTATATTTAAATACAGAGCCACAGAATCTCTGACTGTATGGGAAAATATCATATAAGAAAAACAAATATCTTGGGAGCTATTGTGTCCATTTTGGAAAAAAGTTTTAGCAATCATTCTTTTGCCTTCTGAGATGTCAATCACTCTTTCAATGTCTTTCAAGCTTGGTACGCCTTTAAAAGAAAGATTTAGTACAGCTATTCACCTTTGGATCATATAGAGGAGCCCACAATAATTCTTTTATTATTCTTTTATACAACAAATTTCAATTTGCTTGTATCAAAAAGTAGTGTGTCCCTGTAAATTGTCTATTCACTGATAAATTTCTCTCTCCTGCCAAAATATAAGAAGTTTAAAATGTATTGTATATGACATAGATCACAATACCTATCAAATGTTACATGTATGTTTTTACTGATCAGAAGTCTAAGCAAAGCAATGGATACGTAGATAAATAATTATAATTGCATACTTGCAAGTATTCGCTTGCACACTCACATGCACATTCACAGACCACACACACACACACACACACACACACACACACACACACAGAGAGAGAGAGAGAGAGAGAGAGACAGAGAGAGACAGAGAGAGACAGAGAGAGAGAAAGAGAAAAAGAGAAAAAGAGAAAAAGAGAGAAAGTTCAGTATTTCAACACTATCAAATTCTAAAATGGTTTCCAATGATCTACATCTCAAGATACTCACATTTATATTGTCCATGGTCTATACAGTTAATAAGGCACGCAGAAGTGCTGATATTATATTTCTCAGGATAGATTGTAAGAACCATATTCTGCCTTCTCTCCTCACCCCTATTTCATCTCATGGTTACAATTGGCTCATTGCCAGCAGTCCTTTGGGATAACCACACACTGGGAACTGAGATGTCTTGTTAGCCACTTGGGTGACTCTGAAGACTGGTTTCAGATCTAAGTGCCTTCAGATGCCTGCACTCCTAGAAGCAGCTTGAGGAAAACCTCATGAGAAGTATGGACCCAGAACCACCCAGAAAACGGCTCCTAGATTTCAGAACCCCAGAAGTCAAGTAAGAGAATGCTAGTATCTGACTATTTGTGAGGTAATTCAAAATCACAAGAGATAATGTATTTACTAGTACATTTTGTGAACAATATTTAAGGGAGCAGCAAAGAAAAACATATTCCTTCTTCTTGGATTGAAACTGTAACTATTTTGTTGTTATTGGGCTAGACAACCAGGTGGTAATTCCTATTTGAAGTTGAACACCTGGCGTTTTTTCTCCAACACAAAGAACCTCTCAGTTGCTACCAAGAGAAAGCAATGATCTCATTTCTTGAAGTATTTGAGCTAATTAGCAGTGTGGTGAATAGTGGCGTGCCTAGCGATAAATGATTTGGACTCAGTCTTCTAACTAATTCTTTAAAAAAATAAAGTGTCGCCAACAAACATTAAACTGCAGGACATCAGAATCCACAAAGGCCCTTTACTTTTTAACTCTTTATTTTGATTCTTTATTATTAAAGCCCTACGAATTCCGACTGTGTTGACTGTAACTTCGTTTGGTCTCTATAAAATTGGGTCATGAAAGAAAAAGAAATACATGAAACTACCAGAAAAGATCTTATCTAATGTGCTTCTCAGAAATCCCAGAGGAGCTGCATAATCTTCTGTATTTAAATATACCCCATGAAATATTAGAGGTAGATAATTGAAAAGCCATAACTTAAAGGTTTAAGACACACACACGCACACACACACACACACACACACACACACACACACACACACACACACACATCTATTATCACCTATGTTAATTTTATCCTGGACTTTAGCCATATATTTCTAGATCACCAATTGGTAACTGGTCATCACTTAATATCTTGGAGGGGGAGGACAGGAAACTCAATGTATGAGCCACTAAAAAGGGTTCCCTAAACATCAGAAAGATACTGGAGGAAAGGAAGTGGGAGGGAGGGAGGGATGAAGGGACAGAAAGAGAGACTCTAGAATAACACAGACAAAGGAATCACCGACTATATATGCAAGGAAGTTTGGAAGGGCTGTGTTCCTTAATTTTAATTTGATGTATCTGTAGATGTTTATATGTTGTTGTAAACGTGTGTATGTGTCTCACACACATGCAAGTGTGTGAATGTGCCTGAGGAAGCTAGGGAGGGTACCTGGACCTATGATTACAAAAAAATTGTGAGCTGCCCAATAAGGGTTCTGGGAACTGAAATTTGGTCCTTTGGACAAGCAGAAAACATTTCTTTTTAACTGCTGAGTCATTTCTTCAGCCACAAGATGCAAATATTTTAAACCTTAAGGAGTTGATTTTGTTTAAGAGAAAAACCACGAGGCTAGATTGAGAGACTTTAAGAGGAAACAGAATAAGCATAAAATATAAAACATAAACTGAGAATCTTCAGGGAAAAGCTCATGGAGAAACAAAATCATCACTGAAACCAAGACAAAGGCAAAAAATACAAGAATTCCAGAGAAAGTCACAATAGAGATAATAGAGTCAGAAACGAGAAATCAAATACAAAAAAGGAAAGCATTTAAAATATTTAGAAAGTGTTAGGTAAAGTGTATAACATCCACAAAACTATTCAATATTCCTGATATTGCTTGAGAAAGAATGCTCCAAACTATTAATAGAACAATATATTTTTAATATTTAATTTTGTTTCTGAGTGTTTGCCTAAATGTGTCTGCGTATCACATGACTGCAGGGCCAAAGGAGACTAGAAGAGGATGTCAGATCCTTTGGGATTATAGTTACAGACATTTGTGAGACATCATGTGGGCACTGGGATTTGAACCCAGGTCCTCTGAAAGAGCATTCTCACTTCTGAAAAGCAAATATTTATATCTATAACCACACATATTTTTTTACCACATTAAAGAAACAAAACGAAAAAAAATCATAAACCTAAATAAGAAAGGCTATGAAATGTTCCAGGTGACAGTTAAGGAAATGGAGTCTTCAGTTTCTGCTTTATATTCCAGAGACAGCAGTGGTCTTAATAAAACACAAGACTGGGTTAACAAACAAGGTAAGAGATTGAGAAAAAGATATCAGGAAGTGGAGATGAATGTGTTGTAAGGTCTAGAGGTGTTACAGGGGGAATAGATGGTAGATATAAGATAAAACATTGTATACATGCCTGAAAAAATAAATAATTAAAAAAATGATTAGGTAACTTACAAGAGAAATAAACACAAGGTGTGCATTTGGTTTATCCTAAGCAGTCCTTCGAGAGAAGAAAATTTTACAGGACCCTTGAGGAATATGTAAGCCAACAATTTCTCCAGCTAAGATTACATGTTTATTCAGTTCATAGAAAATGTGGTTTGTGAGTGTGTATGTTGCTTTGTCGTGTGGTTGTGTGAGTCTCCTTGTCCTGCTCGGGCATATGAACATGTATTCATAGGGAGACCTGAGTTTGACATGGGATGACTTTGCTCAATTACTATGCCCCATTACTCTTTAAAACAAAGCAACCCATTAAACATGAATCTCATTGATTTGAAGGTTGACCAGGAAGTTACTCATCTGGAAAACACGAGTGTTACAAATTATATACAAATATATATAATGTGTGTGAGAGGGTGTGGTGTGTAAAAAGATGGATGGATTGTATAGATGGACAGACAGATAGATGTATATATATATATATATATATATATATATATATATATATATATATGTAGATAGATAGATATAGATATAGATATAGATATATAGATAGATAGATATAGATATAGATAGATAGATAGATAGATAGATAGATAGACAGACAGACTAACAGACAGATATCACACAAGTGTTGAGGTCCTGTGTACTGTGTTTTCAGGTGTTGAGTTCTGTATCCTAAGATCAGGTTGCAGTCTGGACCAATGTGGTGACCAATGTGCTGTAAGGAATGCTCCTTGATTATCCCTGGTTGATAAATTAAAGGCTAGAACCTGTGACTGATCAGGGGAGAAAGGAAGGCAGAACTTAGGACTAAGTGAAGGGATTTAATATAAGGACCACAAGTGGAGAAGGACAAAGGAGAGAGGAGAAGGAAGCTACCACGAGGCTGAATGGAGCATGATCATGTGGCTAAGAGAAGCTCTCCCTAAGGACACACATAGAACAAAGAAACACTCATTTGGCAAGTAATGGGGCATTTGTTGGGTTATTAATATATTAGTCAGGTTAGAATAGCTCAGAACGTGCCCAAAGTAAATCCGGAAGCTTGTTAAAATCTGATGTTTCTATGCCATTTACTGTGGTGTATAGTAGGATAGAGTAGGGCATAAATCTCCGTAACCTTACTACAACATAGAAGCACCACTCTGCATGACAACCTGTGGGACTGGGTCTTTCTTACCAGGTGGATATCCTGGACTGGAGCACAGATACTCAGGCGGTTTGGCATTGTCTTTACCCACTCTGCTATCTTGCGAGCACAGAATCTATCTTATGACTACCACAGATGGAAAACATGTTGTAGAACGCCTTAAAATATACATAATATTAGCATGATTTATTAACACAAATATTCTAGGATAACATTTAAATAATAATGATAAAATAGAAAAGTTTAAAAATCAAAGGGAAATATAGTATAGAAAACATCAACATGCAGTTATTTCCAAATCTTTACTCTGGAATGACAAGTAAGGAAGCATTGCTCTAAGCACTGTCACATGTAAGGTTATGTCCATTCTCTTCTATGTGGAAAAGAATGCACAGAGCGGTTAAAGCACGTGACAAAAGTTACACAACGTGGGAGCCACAATTTAATCCCAAGTATTTTGGTTCTGGAGAGTGCGGTCAAACTAGTTTGAAACCTTTATTCATGACATAAATAAACTATCAGATGTTGCTGTTGTTACTGATTTCCTGATGTGTGTGTCATACAGAACACACATATATGAATCATCACATCGCTGAAAGATGGGGTTGATCCCACTTTCTTTGAAAAAGCATCCATTGTAGTTATTTGTGCAAAGTGTGGAAATTTGGTTGGGCCTAATGATAGAAGGAAATGGCATGTTCTTCTGTGATTGTAACTCTTGCCATGCACAGTGAGACATAAAAGTTTACAGAAAAGTAAACCCACAATTCTCAAGGTGTGACCAGGAGGTCTGCCTCCCCATGTCAGGGGTCTGCCTCTCAGTGTCCAATTCAGTTACCACATTTGTAGAAACTAAGCATTATTCTGTTAATGATGACAGATCAGCAGACAATGTCTTCTGTTAGCAGACATGAATGCATCCTTTGCAGGAAAAGCTGGTACAGTCTGGAGAAAGTCAAGAGGCTCAGCACTGAGCCAACAAATGAAACAAGTTCCAGCAGAAACATGGAGACTTTTGCTTCTGTTTATGTCCATTGCTTCTAACAGCCTCCCCATACCCTGCCTGCACCCACACCTTTCTACAGGTAAGTGTTCAAAGAAACATGTCTCAAGGAGAGGGGGGCTAATCCTCAGCTCTAGCTGCTGCTCCTGCTCTTGGAATTAATAATACGAGGTGATGAAGGCATCCTGTCATTTGGATTCATGTCAGCTTTATCATGCTATTTAGTGCTAATAGTTTAGGATTCCAGAACCCTTTTTGTTGGCAGCATTTCTAAGAGTCAGGGAAGGACAGACGCGCATCTTTATATGCATGAAAAGAAGCTAATTCGTGTCTGTGCCTTCTCTCTCCTCCTGGAGCAGGCGCTCTCTCAAGTGTTGTCTCTGATATGTATGCTGCTGTGTGATTCCTTAGTAAGTAGCAATTATTGGTGATGATGGATGCTAATACTCTCATAAAATAACTCCAAAGGCCTGCCTAGCACAGGAAAGAGTGGAAACTCCCTCTTTACAAGGGAGAATACTCATCCGTCCCCATAAGACACAGGTTGTAAACCCATAACCCTGGAGGGACTCAAGAGCAACTTTCCAAATGGTTATGCCAGATACCCAAGCAAGACTAAGGGGTGATTATATTTTCAAGCTTTGAGTAATGATAAAAGTTAAAAATCAAAGGTACTCTTGTGTGTGTTTCTCAGTTGTAGAGAAGGTGCTTAGCATGTACAAAACCCCAGATTCCATCCTTGGAAGCACACACACTGATCACATCTGTTAGCTTAGTCTGTTAGGATTCTGTTTCTCCCCAGTGATCTGGCAGTGCAGTTGGGAAGAGTGGCTGTGCTGTAGTGTTTGGAATTAGGAATATCAAAGCCTTGTTCTCTAGAAGTGTAAAGAGGTTGGATTTGTTGAGCTCTCGTCTACAGCCAGCATCACATAAGATCACAGGAAAGCTATATAGTGCCTGGCAGTGCTCACTTGTGCCTGTTGTTTGTAAAGTGCACTAGTTACCTTTCTGGTTGCCATGACAAAATATACAGCAGATGTGTTGGCTCACGGTTTCAGGGGTCTCGGTCTCTCATAGTGGGGAGAATACAGCAGAACAGAGCATTTCACAGACAAGCCAGGAAACAGAGGAAGGAGAACATCAGCCCTTAGCTCCATTCCTTCATTTTCCACTGAGCACCTAGCTCATGGGAGGAGATCGTCCACATTCATGCTATCTACACCTCCACGTTGATAAATCAAGTGTTACTGTTGTTTGCTATAAGCCCTTGAGAGTGGTCTCCTTTGATATTGTCCTACATCCTCCTTCTGTGTCATGCTTTTATCACTTCTTCCTGCCGAGAGAAGAGATAACATGTGTTTTGAGTATTCGTGCAGTACTGGCCTCTGCACAGTAGCTTCCCTGGGGAACCTGGTAATTAAGATGGCTGGTAAATTAGTAGGGTGATGCATGCGTCTGCAGTGAACACCAAGCACTATAATTACATTGTGAACCTCAGAGGAGGTCTCTGAGCACTGAAGGTCAGCTTCCTAGGCATTAGCTTGCATCATGAAGATGAGTGAGCTGCCAAGTGCTTCTAACAGGCTTTAAACCCCCTGGGGGAGTTGGAATGATGGTGGGCTTGGAGTCATGTGATCTGTCTATAACACATCTCTCTGACACTCATGGGAGGTGGAATATAGAACAAGGAACTTCAGCTCTATGAGGTTTGTGTAATTGTGTTAATAGAGATGGTCGTGTGCATATTAAAGTAGCATGAAAATATAAATGAAATTATGTTCAAGTATCTTAGGAGAATAAGTCTTTAAAAGTCCATAAAGAATGCTTATGCCAGCTAGATTCAGAACATGAAAATATATTCTGTAAGGACATGTCTCAACGTTCATGGGTCATAGGTCATGGGTTGTCTAATGTAACTAAAAATCATTTACTATGTATGCGAAACTTAAATTCATGTGGATGCGCTATAATTTTCAGTGACTCTGTATTTGAGGCATTGTGCGTCCTCTTTCAGAAAACATTTGCACGAGGTAGCAGGATGAAGAGATGAGGATTGTCCTAGAACTCTCAGACTACACTGTGAGCCTCTCTTCACAATGCCTGGGCAGAACATAAGCGTTACATTTTTTTCCAGATGCTCACATCAGACCAGGAAGACAGTAAATACAAATAGCATCATAAAATGTGGGGTTGGGAGGGACTAGGCTTCGAAGGCCAGGTTTTTTTTTTTTTTTTTTTTTTTTTTTTTTTTTTTATAAAGCCATTTGGAGTTCTTTAAGTTTACTCCTCTTCTTTGGGCAGTCTGTAGTTGACCTTTTTTTAACCTAGAGTGGAAAGGGCCTGCTGTTTTCACCTCAATCAATCCCCTCTTGCACTCACTCACACACACACACACACACACACACACACACACACACATACACACATACACACACACACACACACACACACACACACACACACAGAGTCTTTTCTCTGGCTACATAAAGCAAGACTTGCACGAGGGTATTTGAGAGTACATCTCTGTCCTAGAGAGCATTCTCATCTCCCACGTTTGGTGAAATGTCCCCAGTGGCCAACAGCTTCTGGTGGGATTGTAGAGCCTTCTCTCTAAACCAACAGACAAATTGGTGTGTTCTCTCCAGACATGGATAAAAGAAGGGAAAATACAAAGCATGCATTGCCACCTGGAAGCTGTGGACACTGAAAGACAAGATTCATTCCCTCTAGGAAGTTTGTAGCATAGACTGGTACTCACTGCCCAAAGCCAGTACTGGCCAACTGTCAAGAAGGAGCTGGGGCTAGGGCTGGGGCCAAGGCATCCATGGAACATTCCTGGAGCAGATTCTGTTGAAGAACACATGTAAAGGCAGGGCTTTCCCCCCCCCCCACACCCACAAAGTTTTATAACCCAAGAACATGGAAAAACCATTAAGCAGGAGAGCTTGTGTGCAAGTTGGTAATCATAAAGACTTAGAGAGAAAGAAATGCTTCACTAACCTTAACCCTAATCCTAATCCTTATTCTAACTGAATAAATCCAAGCTTTAACAAACGTAAGAAGGGTCAACGATCAACTAAGGCCCATGAAGCTATTTAAAAATGTGATTTCTTCTGCAGGGCTTCAGACTTTCATGTGCTTTTCCTGAAAAAAACGCAGTGACTTCACACAAACAGAAAGTTCCATTTGCATCAGAAGATAATCAAACTCTAACATCTCATTAAAAGAAATTGAGAACAGTCCCTGGGAAGGAGGAAGCAAATTACTCTTTACTTTCACACCGTTCCTTAGTCTTCAGGAAGTTCAGAAAACATGCTCACACTTACAAGAGCTACTATATAATGGATAGAGTAAGCATGCTTTAAATAAAGAATGCTTACCTCTCTGACATATTAAAATGCCTACTGTAGCAACCTGAAGCACACATACTGCTCTAGAAAGGGTTTCAGAAACAAGAGGTTAAAAAGATGTTAATCTGCAGTACGTTCTTAAATGCCAAACAAAACTCCCATCACGAATGTGAAGATCTGAAGTTCCTGTTGTGTGTTGGCAGATGGGATTATCAATAAGAGCATTACTGGATTAACACAGGTTTGCAGATGTCAGTTTCTATTGATCCACCAGAAAAGGAGTACACACTGGAATCTGGGGTACATGGGGACTATAGAAGTTATCTGTAACTCTAAGATTGAAAGGACCCCAGGGCTTCAGCCTAACATCTGCTTTCTCCATGTGCCTGTGGTTTGAGAAACTTCCTGTAAGCTGCTCATTTGACACCATAGTCCAAGGAACAGATTGCTCCTCTACCCACATCCCCTTCGGAATATGGACTCCTGAAGTAACAGGAAAATCTATATTTTGATATCTTTTCATCTGACAGCAACAACAAAGGTCTTAATCTTGGTTTTACTGTGATGAATTACATCTTTGTATACTTGGGAGGGACAACAAGATAAAAATAAGAATAACAGTATTACTTACTGTGTTTAGTCTAAATATTTTTTCATAGGAATTCTTGTCAGATGAAATGTTTAATATATATGCATAATTCTATTATATATGTATAAAAACATAATTCTATATATACATTTATATATTTTTCATCAGAAAGATATCTGTCTGTATCAATCATTCTTCCCTAGTTGATTATTTTTATACTGACTATGTAACACTCATGTTACAGGTTTCAGTGGGTGATCTATTTGCTCTTACAAACTTCGATTTCCAACCTAGTTTCTCTTCTGCACTATAATCTATCATCTAAGTGTTCCTGCTTCACAAATTTCCAAGTGGTCAGGTCTTATCATTTTCAATGAAGAAGAAGGAATGACACAGCTTCCCACTGTTCATAGACCGAAAAACAAACATACAAAACCCTTTGACTTGTCTTTTACTTATTTTACTTATTTCTGTTTTTCCCCAAATTCCAACCAAAATCTTAATTAATTACTATGGTCTCTCAGTTTTACCTACTGCTAATTTTACTCTGTGTCCAATTTATTTTTATTACTACCACATTGATGTAATCCATCATAATTAGCCCCAGCTTCACTGTAATAGATTTCTAAGACTTTGGACTCACCTGAATTCTACATATTTATTCCATCATCCCTACGGTAGCCTGGGGGATGTTCCAGTTTGAGTCTTGGAAGATGAACCTGGAAAGATGGGATGAAGCTAATTATGACGGACTAGAGTCAGCATCTGCCAAGGTGTCTGGAACATGTTAAGTTCCTAAATGTTTGTTTGTTGGTTAACTCAAACAAACAAACAAACAAACAAACAGGTGTTTGGAAGCCATAGGACCCTGTAAATCCATTGCAGTATAACACACTTAACTGGACAGCTGGAGACATTCACTCTAGTGAGGTAGTTCCTTGTTCTTTCCTGGATTAAGCCTGGAGCCATCACCTTACTTACATATTCATACCTAAGAAACTGCTAAATGTCAGAGTTAAATGTGGAAATGTCAAGTTACAAATTCATTGACATTTTTAGTTCAAAAGAAATTGGGTGAATATTAAAAAAATTGGAGACAAGTGCCGAAATACTCCAGAACTAGTAATCTAAGAGAAATCATATTGAAAGTTTATTATTTTGAGTTGCTGTTGAGAGGGAACATCTGCAAAGTACTGTTGTTGCTATAACATTCAGATGATTGATTGACATGAATCCTGCAAATTATTGGACACTGAAATATCTTGTAAGGCTTTCTTCGGGTAACTTTAAATCTAGGTTAAAGCCATATTTTACACTAGATAATTCACTCACTGTGTTTACTGTAATTTCATGGACAGTCTTGTGATCATAGATAAACTGTTATTTTTTTAAAGAACATTGTATCAAACCTTGATTGGAATTCATAAAATTCTCACCCATTTTCAATGATTTTCCTACTTCTGAAATAAAAATGGTCATATTTAAATAACGTAGTTATCATTAACACCTGTTCTGTGTTGACTGATCTAGGGAGTCAGTGTCTATGCCTAAGAGAACACAGACCTCAGCGATATCACCAAAACATCATAACTCACCATATGCTTAATATGTGAGCTGAAAAAGGAGTCTATTTTCTCAGGAGCCATGAAATCATTTCACTTCTAGTCATGAAAGAACATTGACAGGAAAGTATGCAGACAGGACCTTGAGAGTGACCTTGACCAATCATGCTGAACAAGCATAAAGATCTGAGCTCAGTCTCCCTTCCCACCACACGCATAAGAGAAGAAGAAGCAGTGGTCTATGCTTTATAATTTCTACACTGGGGATGCAAAGGCAAGAGGATCCCTTGTCTCACTGGCCAGAACACAGTGGGCTAGCAGCTGGCTTTTGAAACTTCTGCTTAGATATAAGCAATTTTACTTAAATATTTTATTAGCCAAAGAAAGGACATGAGGCTATGTATGAGTGTAATCTAAGTGAAAAATGAGTAACCTTTACATGGCAGAAAACTAAAACAATAAAATTTGTTTAACAATTAATAAAAAAATATAATCCATAAGCCCCAGATACCTGAGAGGTATCATTTGATCTGCAAAGACATTTGGTATTATAATCAGAAAGTACTAGAATCTTACTGTCTTTTTTTATGACAGGAGCAGTAATGTTATTTACTTTATTATTTCATGGGTTAGTTGGCAGGAAAGATCTCTTTTATGATAGAGTCATTGTCTTGTGGGACATCATAAAGTAGGTGAAACCATACTACTAAAATCTACAGAACTGGAGATATCAGGGTTATCACTTACCCTGTTGAGATGAGCAATTTTTACTGGAATCAAGATAGAAAGAAAAAATATACAAAGAACTCTCAGACGAGGCACCCCTGAAACCTCTAGGCATCTGAGACTTGTGGCATTGGGGGAGAAATTTTCCCTTGAGAGAAGGGTCAATAAGTTTCAGAGGTACAACCTTAAGTTGCTATCTTTAGATTTTAGCTTTGTCTAGGTAGGCCATGAGAGGTGAGTGTGCGGTCTGAAGGAATTTCCTAATGGGCACAGAAAGCTGGCAGAAATGTAACATAATCAAGAATCTGTAGCAGATGATGCTAACTGCGCTGATTCAGTCCAGCCATCATGGGGATCTCAGTGGTGGAACAGTGGCCCTGATCAGCCTATATCAATCTCTGGTAATACCTACGTCTCTTGGCAATGCAACAAAACATATGGCAGAAGCAACCTCAGGGAGGAAGTCTTTATTTCGGCTTATGGTCTTAGAGGATTCTATCCATCACCTTGAAAGAAGCATGGTAAAGTAACCTAGCTTTGGGCAAAGGGACTTCTCATATTTGGTGGATTAGGAATCAGGATGGGACCAGACTTAATGCTGGGCTATAATAGTCAGCAGCCTTGACTTAGTCTGTGCTCTATTGCTGTGAAGAAACACCATGGAAGTGATAGCTATCATGCAAAAGAAGCATTTAATTGGGGCTTCTTTATGGTTTCAGAGGTTTAGCCCATTATGGTCATGGTAGGGAGCATGACAGCAGACAGGCAGACATGCTACTGGAGAAGTAGCTGAGAGTTCTACACTCTGATCTGCAGACAGGGGGAAAAAGAGAACCCCTTGAAACCTCAAAGCCCACCCTCAATAAGACACTTCTTCCAACAGGCCACACCTCCAACAAGGTCACACCCCCTAATACTCTCAAATAGCACCACTCCTTGATGACCAAGCATTCAAATCTATGAGGGTGAGGGCTCATGGTGACCATTCTTGTTCAAACCACCACATTCTATTTCCTAGCCCCACAGACATTTAGACATATCATGATGCAAAACTGCATTAAGTCCATATTCAAAGGTCCTCATAGTCTATAACAGTCTCAACACTGTTTCAAACCCTAATACAATCTATATTTTAAAAAAAACAGATTACATAATTCCAACATATAATTGGAGAGGAAATAAATTACCATTTTAAAAGAGAGGTAATGGAACATGATAGAGACATTGGACAACACAAATCCAAAAATGAGCTAGACAAACTCCAAATTCTGACTTTCCATGTCTAACGTCTCCAACTCCTTTCAGCATTGTTAATTGTAATACCTCTCTCTCTCTCTCTCTCTCTCTCTCTCTCTCTCTCTCTCTCTCTCTCTCTCTCTCTCTCGGGCTAGTTCCATATTCTGTTAACGGCTTTCTTCAGCAATTTTCCCATGATTATGTTTCTTTGACACCTTGGGATCTCCCAAGAAATTCAGGCTCCACCTTCAGAACTCACACAATGTTTTTTCTGGGTTGCAATGCAGAGGTAACCCTTATACTTCAGTGTTTATCTAAACTTCAGTGGTTTTCCTTAACCATGGAAGGGTATACCACAACCTCTTTTTTGTATCTCGGACTCTAAAGCAAGAATCACATGGCCAAGAGCTGTCAAGTTCTGCTGTTTGATGGGTCTGGAACTTCCTTGTTCAAATGCCCTTTTTTCAGTTTTCCGTTTTAAGTGGTTTCAGTTACTGCTGAATATTTTCTTTCATTCCTTTTCACAAGTTAGAAGCTTAGTTTGGAGAGGCCTTGCCATGAGGTCATGAGACCCTTATTCCTTCAACCATAGGCTTTTCTTTACAGTTTTTCTGTCCTCAGGCACTGGACTGAGCGTTATTGCAATTCCTGGTGTTCCTCAAACTCTACATCTAAGACATACTTTTTGCTCAGCTTGCTCCTTTTTTAAATTATAGACCTACATGAAATTGATTACCATTAATCAAGCAACACAAGCAATACTAGGCTGTCTAGAAATTTCTTCTGCCAATACCAGGCCTCAGGCAAACTTTTCAGAGATGAAAAAAGAGCTGCCATATTCTTCACCAAAACATCATAAGAAAAATCTCTAGAGACGTTATTAATATTCTTCTCCTCTGAAACCTTTTGCGTCAGGCTGTCATAATCTACATTGCTCTCAACAATACATCACTGTCTCCCATACTTCTACCATGGCCCACTAAGCTCCACTTAAGGTATTCAACTGCTTTGCTAATCCTGTAGCCTAATTTTTTCTCAACCTCATTTTTAATATGGGTTCTTAAATGCTTTAACTTCTCTCCTAGCACAACACCCACCAGAAGTAGTGTGAAAAAAGGATTATTAGGATACAGGGGGAGTGGATCTGTTTAGAAATTGTTCTTTGGATCAAATCCCATCTCTATTGCCAGGAAATAAGCAGTTCAGTTCACAGGTCAGCAGCAGAAGTTTAATCCAATGACAGACACTTCACAACTATACCAGCAGTCCGGTTCTATAGCTTTGGGATCGAAAACATAAGTCAGCATTGGTGACATAACCTAGCAGAGACAGCCAGGCCTCAGGTAAATTAGGGTAAGTCAGCAAGAGGAACCAGGATCACTAGGGATGACAGGAGAAGTTCTTTGCCAGGTATCTCTTGGTGAACTGAAGAGCACTGAGACCAAGAAGCATTGCAAAGCTAGCTATGAAAGCAAGCAAAGCCAAGCCCCTCTTACTCCCTCCAAACATCATTTGTTCACCACGGGCCTTGCTTCACCACATATCTTGCATGTGAGTCTACCACGTGAGGCTGTATCAGCTGACATCAGTCTGCCAATCAGCTCAGTCTGAGGAAGTAGCAAGTAGCTGCAAAATCATTTTGAGAAGTGTTTTGGTGCATTTCTCTCTATGGAGTCATGACAAATGGAGCTCAACAATGTATGCAAGGCGGACCAATTCATGAGTGTCGTTAGCGAAGAATCCTTCATCTCATGTCCTTTCACATGTATGCTTTAGCAAAACATGCTTTCATTTGTGTCTGCTTCGGGAGACTCTTCCTTCACCTTTGCCCCAGCAAAACACCATCAGGCACAAGTAACTTTCCAAAGATACCAGAAGATTCCACATCGTAACCCAAAGTGTCAAAGTCAACATTATGCCAACAAGTAGCATAGTCAGGTGGAGCACAGCAGTGCTCCTCTCCCTGGTAAAAGTTCTGTCTTAGTTTGCACTCATTTGCTATGAAGAGACATAATTCTATGGCAACTCTTAGAAAGAAAGCATTTAATTGGGCTGGCTTAAAGTTTCAGAGGTTCAGTCTATTATCACCACTTTGGGGAGCATGGTAGAATCCTGGTAGACATGGTACTGGAGAGGTAGCTAAGACTTCTACATCCAAACCCACAGTTATCAGGCTCCATTAACCAGAGCCCACCAAGCTCACAACATAAAAGCTTCAGCTATGGATGAAACACTCAAACACATATACACCTCAAAGTCAAACCAGATCATTCTGTTAGGCAATCATAATACAGCCATTGCTTATGAACAAATACCCATCATCACTGGGTAAGTATCTACTTAGTGTGCCACATTTGTCTTATTTCCGAGATGTACTGAATTCTAAATGTGCATGCTGTTAATAAGAATGTATTGTCACCTGTTCTAACAATGTAGAGAGCATCTTTGGACTACTATGAAACATGGAACCGTTAGTAAAATTTCCATTTTATGTAACCAGAATACCCAAGGCTCTCTTAAGAAATAAAATGTGTGCTTCTCTATTCTGAGGCACTGAGATGATGTATGAATGCTCAGGAAGTGCAGAACAGAAATAGGTTGGCACCAGTCACAGAAATAAGGAGCAAAGTCTACTCTATTTTTTTTCATATTGTAAGAAATATTTTAACCAGTGTACCCACTTATATTTCTACTACTGTTTTCTATTGGTGATATTTATAGCATTTCTAGTTGGCACTGCTCCAGCTCCAGTTGGCATTGTTCTAATGTTTCAAAATATCAACACAAGACATATTTAGTCTGCATGGTTCCAACTTTTGAAAGATTTTAAAATTCATGAGATATTTGTTGTACCTGCTTCCAAAGTTGGAATCTATTTTTAAAGATAATGTATGCATAGAAAAACATGTAGAGAAGTTAATGGAATTTCACAGACTAAACACAACTGCATAGTCAGGCTGTCAATAACAATATTCTCAGCCATTTCTCTGCCTCCCGTGACTTCTAAAGGAAGGAATTTATTTGTGGTTACAAAAAGATTACTTGGGTCCTACTAGACAGAGGTTTTCCTAAAATTGACTATATAAATAATATCATGTGTTAGATCAGGTGTATTCATGGCTTTTACCTGCCTGGGATCCATTCTTCCTGCTTATAAAAACTATGAAATTAGAAGTGAAAATTTGTCTCTTTACTCAACAATTAATGATTGGCATCCATGCTATGTCTCAAAATAAGAAAGAGCCTTCCCGAGGTGCAACAGATGGGCGCTCCTCCTGCACATCTTGCTTTTCTGAGGACAAAGCAAAATGATTGACCCTCACATCTCCTGGCAACACCACACTCCGACAATCTCAGTAATGTGGGGACCACTATAGTTTCCATATCCAAGCTCTCTTTTCCATCATACCCAAGTTTTCTCATACTTTTTTGAGCTGCTAGTCTTTTTAATGAGTTACACTTTGGTTCTGATTATTATCAGTTTGTTTTCTCTTGTTTGCAACAAAGATAAGTGATATTTAGCATCAGCTTTCACCATCCTATAGTTAGGATGTCATTCTCACTGAAGGACATGCACTATTGTGCTCTTGAACTTGCCTATTATTGAGCATCTAATTCACTTGTTTTCTCTCCCTTAGCTCCTTCCCTCATTCCCCTCCCTCCTTCCTTCATTTATCTCCATTTTAATTCCATTAAGATTTTTTTCCAGGCTAAGGATGACTCAGCTTCAAGGTTTTAACATTTCAGAGGCACATCACAACCCCATTCCAGGAACGGTCCTTCTAACTGCAGACATGGGTTGGGAAGGAGCCTCTCTAGAGATGCCAGGCTGCAAATGGAACCTGGGTACGTGTGGACCCTTTGTAAACCTGTACTCAGTACCCAGATGAAACTGTGACTCCCCGAGCATTGAACCCGGGTGTCCTGATGCTATCTACTCAGAAGCACGTACACACCCATGTGAAAGGGACATTTCTAGACAAATTGTCACACTCTGTTCCCATCCTAGCCCATCAGTTGCCTGTTTGATACCAATAGTAGTCTTTAGGGTGTGGTTACCCATTTCTTTTGTGCCATTTTAGGGTGGAGAGTGTGGGTATGATGGAGCCAGTCATTCAGGATTTCATTCTTTCTGTGTTGTGGCATAGTTTTCTTCTATTTCTTTAATTCCTTCCTTTTCTTGTTCTTTTTCCTTTTCTTTTTCTTCTCTTCTCTTTTCCTTCCTTCCTTCCTTTCTTTTTATTCTTTTTTTTCTTGCCATCGCACCACAATGAAATAGCTTTGGAGTTCTTCAAACTGAGCTGTTTGGGTGATTGTAGTCACACCCTGACAACTCTTGGGATCTCAACTGACTAACTTATTCCTCTTTTTGCCTTACCACTACTTTTCATCAGTTTAATGGGTACCTTATAGAGTCTTCCATTTTAATTAGCCCCTCCCCCTCAAATGCTGTAATTAACATCACTTAAAATAAAGCTTGAACAAAAATGCTGAAAAAAAAAGAAATTTGTAACACATACATTTTGATGTATTGCTGATAGTTTACTGACAAGCTTCCAGGTTGATTCCATAGCATAGCAATTGTTGGCAGAGATGCTGGAAACCCGTGTGCATGAGACTGGATGATAAGGCTCCTTTGTTTGCCTGAACAACTGATGTTACTTATTTCCATGGGACTCCCACGGTTTGAAGGACATTGTGAGGAGCAATGGATGGTGACGTCCTCCATCTCCGCCAGTTCTGTCTCCCTAGCCTATTCAGTTTCTCTACAGGACACATGGAAACCACGTTCTTCTGCCAGCAGCAGGAGTAGGAGACTCTATTCTGAGATCATCCTTGTTTTCTGAGAGTTGCCTAAGAACTTTGAAGGAGTTGAGGGTGTGGAGAGAATTTCTGGAGAATAGGAAACAGGGAATGACCACAAACAGGAAATCATTTATTATTCACTTTCACACTGTCACTCTGAGTACATTAAAGCATATTGCTTTCATAATTCTAGAGAAATATATAATAATAGACTAAGCAGATTAAAAAAATGGCAACAGACACATTCTTAGGGAGCTTTATGGTAAAAATGGGTATCACTTTCATGAATGAAATATGTCAGGATGCTAGCAATTGCTGACTCCTCATGATGATTTTATGTTTTATTATGTAGTCATTCTTTTATACATTTTAAGTTAAATAAACTTTTATATACATAAAAAATAATAAAATTACCTTAGATCTGGAAATAAGGATGTTTCATTGAAGACAGAGATATATGAGGCCCACTCACATCTGAAACTCATGGTGTTCAGAGATACTGGGACCAAGGCTACTCAGCTATGTGAAAATGCCTTTTCAAACTAAAGGACCTCCTTTGGCTTCGTTCAAACAATTTCTCTCACAGGTCTGAACATGCTTGGTGGTGAAACATGTTAACTCATTCCTTGCTATTTTTTCATGAAAATCATTAAAGAATTTTTTCCTCTTCTCATTTAAATCTTGACCCTAATGCTTGTTGTTTTGTTTTTGTTTTAGTCTTTGTTTTGGGCTAGTTATGAAATATTTTTGCATATTTCCTGCAACGCACTTTCAAAGCAGGCCACCAACTCCCATTTCCCTAAACTTTGGGTTTATGCTAGGCATGGGATTGTGAAAAATGTGAAAAATTGGGAGCTTAATCTGAGTTAGGCTGAGTATGAGACAAGGAAAACAAGATGTTGGGCATGAGAAAAAGGAATTTTCTGGCTGATACCTGCCTTGAGAGGAAAGTCTTAATGAGATGGTGGCAGTGTTCTCTGTCCTGTCTATTTCTGTACATGCGCACGACAGCGACAATAAAAACATGTTATTTTTCCAAAGGCATTTTTACACTAGATTCATTATTTTGAATGCTGAGTTCTTAATCTGACCATGTGTTTAGACAGGATTATTGGGATAATATTCTGGAACATTGCAGGTAGGGTTGGGAGCTAAGACATATCAATCAGTAGCTGCCTTTGTAGACTGGAGCAAGAGGAATTCACATTGACCATTCCTGCCAAGCTGCTGTGAGCAAGTGAGATGAATCAAATGAGTCATCTGCCCACTTATTCCTACTCAGAGTAACAGGCAGCGTGACAGGAACTGAGATGTTAAATTTATAGTTGTACAGAACAGGGACCCGAGCGACTGGATTTCTCAGTTGAGCTAAAGGTCACGTGAATAAAAGTTGGCAACCATAGTTAATATTTTCTTTCTAATGAGAAGACTTTTGTTTTCCTTCCTGTCAAGATGATTTCTTCTTGGAAAAAAAATAATTCCTAGTGACAGATTACACTTCTGAGTGTGAAGTGCCTCAGGCAAAGGACACAGTTCCATAAAATGATATATTGGATACGAAAGAGGCACAGGCAAGAGGCTGGGTGAATAAGATGGTGGAACCCATGGAGCTAGAGCTGGAGCTGGGGGGAGACTAGAGTCACCACTGTCACACTGCAGGAGAAGAGAGGGTCCTTCACCTGAGGAGCGTCTTCCCTGATCCTTTAGGGACCAGGAAGTATAACTGATAAGTATTCACCTGCATTCTTTAAAGTATGACAATCAGGTGAATCTTGTCAAAGACAGGTTCTGACACCCAGGGCTTATATACTCTGAGATTGTTAGTTCTGATCAAGCCAAATAGAGACCAAGTTCATTACTAAGTTCTGAGGTTGGAAGATGCTCCAGGGTAGCGGAGTGTTAATGGCTTTATTTGGACCCAACAGATGCATGAGGAACACCACAAATTGGATGTGTTCTGAGTTTGGATATATCACAGTAATGGCACATGTAAGACACTTCTGAGGTTTCCTTGTGCCCTTTGTATTTTGTTTGCTTTAGATCTGCATGTATTAAGAACACTTAATAGGGCATCTACCCATTTAACAAAGGCCATGACTGTAGTTATTATATACATACAGTATGCTTAGAGTGCCATGTACCACACTGGGAGTATATAGTGAGCATTTTCTTATCACTATAATATAATTATTAATATTATTATATTAATTATTATTATGCAGGTAAAAAAAACTCAGGAGAAATTAAACCATAGTGTTGAACGATATTGCACAACTACAATTTTAAAAATCTGCAGTAAAGTGGAAATACCTAAAAATGAAATGAGCTCTTATTTATTTGTTTTCCATTGGATATTTTATTTTACTTACATTTCAAATGTTATCCCCTTTCCTGGTTTACCCTCTGGAATCCCCTTATTCCATCCATCCTCCTCCTGCCTCTATGATAATGTTCCTCCACCCACCCATTCACCCATGCCCTCCCACATCCCCTTTCCTGGCAGTCCCCTACACTGGGACATTGAGCCTTCACAGGACCAAGGGCCTTTTCTTTTGTTGATACCTGATACGGTCATTCTCTTTTTACACATGCAGCTGCAGCCATGGGCTCCTCCACGTGAACTCTATGGTTGGTGGTTTAGTCTCTGGAAGCTTTGGGGTGTCTGGTTGGTTCATATTGTTGTTTTTCCTATTGGGTTGAAAACCCCTTCAGATCTTTCACTCCTTTTTTAAACTCCTCCATTGGGGACCCTGTTCTCAGTCCAATGGTCGGATGGAGCATCTGATAAGTATAGATAGTAAAATTCATTTTTATTTGGATTAAAGTAACTTTTACAGTAGTCATTTCAGAAGATAGCTTGCAAGATGTCTTCTTCCATAAATATTTTGAATTTTCATTCTATGCCTGCAGTACCTACCTCTACACTCAGCCCAGATAATCTACACTATATAAAATGGATTCTCATGTGAAGAGAAATCCATTTTCTTTTGACTCACCTCAGGCCCGGCTATGATACTAGAACCCTTGCCATATTTGGGTGTGATGAACTGCTCACTCTGGCCTCAACTGTGCCCAGCCAAATCTGTTGGACTTGGCAAGTGTTGGGCCTGGGGGTGGGCTTTGGTGCTGAAAACCCACTGTCTGGTGGTGTTGGGCAATCCTGGAGTTGTACCAGCAGAGAAATTGGAATCCATGTCCAACCTCAACTCCTTGATTAGCGTCTATTTAAATAGAAGTTTACTGAGTTTTTCAGCTGTCTTGGCAACATCAGATTCCAGCCTGGAGAGGAAGTATGTGAGTCAGAGGTGGGGAGAGGCAGCTGGCCTGGTGCTGTTCCAGTCCTCCTCCTCTGAGGACTATGTCTCCTGGAGTTTTGTGCTGCAGTTACAAATAGCCTTCCGGAAGCCTGAGTATTGTGTAGACATAGTTCATCAAAGCCGTCCTGGAGGCCGTTCCTCAGTGTGTTTCAGTGCCTGCTAGCCGTCAGCACTGGTCCTATCCTCTTGAGCATCATAAATGAGTGATCCTCAGGAAACCACCCCAATGGAATGGAACAAAACACGGCATTGAGAAACAAAATAAGAATGCTCCTCTACAAGCATCCTGAGTCTGTGCCTCCTGCAGATAATCTCATAAGACTTTTGCGACAATCGGGGCACATTTACTCTCATGCACCACTTAAAAAAGAAGCAACGGTTGAGCATAAGTCTGAACCAACATGCTTAACAATCCAAAAGTGTCTTCATGTTGTTCATCTCCCTCGTTCATCTCCTTTCTTCCTTTTATGCTCTTTCCCCCTGTTTTGGCAGCATGGTGGTAGTTAGAGGCAAGTATCTGAGGTACAGACTCAGTTACTCAGACTCTCTCCTCTACAGAGAGAATATATCTAATATTATGTATATTAGGTATAATTATACATAATATTATATTGTTTATTATATATTATTTACTCTTGTATGCACTATTATTTCATAATCATTATAATTCTTTGGCAATTATAATTATTATGCATGATTACATAGGTATATATATATGCAAATATATGGATAACTGTAATATATATTATACAATAATACATATTATTATGTTATATATAATATGATATAACATTGTAATCGTGATATATAATAACATAACATATATTATATTATATTATAATTCTATATATGTTTTCTTCCTTTATAATCAAACAGCATTTGTTTTAAAGGGTAGAATGAGTGGAGTGTAAACTGTTTATCTTAAACTTTTCTTTGTATTTTCTTTTCCTGTTGCTGAATTCTGACAAACATGATGAAAATAAAATCATTTTGGTGGTGTTTTTCAGAAAGATCTTGAAAGAAAACCCTCTAGATGGCATTTCTCCATCATAAGATCCAAAGTGAGATGCCAAGAATGGCCCTGTGGGTAGGTAGAAGAAGGCTGAGTCTCTATAATAAGAAAGATATCTCAGAGAACGCAACCTAGAGTCTTACTTAGCCAGGCTCCACCTTAAGACTTAAAGTTATCTGTTGGAAACCCT
Organism: Micromys minutus; assembly: GCF_963924665.1. Classification (NCBI taxonomy): domain Eukaryota; kingdom Metazoa; phylum Chordata; class Mammalia; order Rodentia; family Muridae; genus Micromys; species Micromys minutus. The sequence continues at coordinate 73,772,346 of NC_137972.1, read as the reverse complement.
TAAGTGTTGTAGTAGAAGATGCTGAGAAGTTGAGAGATTGCTCTGTATCACAAAGCTCACCCAGGATAAAACTGAGTTTACAGTCTGCCCCAACAGAGCAGCCTGTGATGTGTTCATATTTACCGCACACAATGACTTTCAGATATACAGACAACTTTATGGGGGTCCGTTGTAAGCATGGAGTCTGTCTCAGAAACCCAGAATTCATTTCTAACTTTGTGTTACCCAGACATCCGTGGGCTGCCTTTGTGCAGTCACTATTCCCATCACTTTGTAGGGAATGGCCCTTGCTCTGCAAAGCAGATGGAATCGTTATCAACAGATCACTGTGTGATCACTCCCTGTCAGCAAATGTTCTCTGACATTAGCATAGCCGAGCATGCATCTGTATATAGATGAAAAGTCCAGACAGGTCCTTGATTTGCCCTGATTCTCATTATGGGACATTAGTAGCATAGCTAGGACTCAAATTTAGATTTTTTTATCCATTTAGAATCATTTGAAGAACTTGTTTCCCCACTTCAGAGATAGATAAAGAGATGATTATGCCTGCATTGTGTGCAATGCACAAGATGTGTTCATTCAATAAATATTTGTGGGAACCTCATGTATAAAGTCTGGACAACATGTCAAAAGTACAGGGAAGGAAAGACAAAGCCGGCCTTCATTTCAGGACTGCCTGAAGTAACAAAAGGTGCAGCTTTGGAAGTAACTATTATCATTTTGTTGAATGAGACTTGTGACCAAGTAAACAATGCCTCTAAGCACCCTCGTCCTCTGGGCTTCACTTATCCAGCGAGTGCTGACTTTCAACTGTGTTCAAAGAAAGGGTAAATATAGTATGTGCATAGAGGTGCACTAGTAAAACGGGGAGAAGTTTAAAATAAAAACTGTCACAGATACACTAAGGTCCCTAGAAATCTAAGGATAACGGGTGTTTCTGAATGGTCTGAACCAATGGTCCCCAAACTGTGAGTTGTGACAACCCTTTCACTGGGATCCAATATCAGGTATCATGCATATAAGATATTTATATTACATTTCACAACACTTGCAAAAGTACAGTTATGAGATAGCAGTAAGATATTTTTGTGGTTGAGAGGTGGTCATACAATGTTGAGGAACTGTATTAAAGGGTAGCAGCATTAGGAAGGTTAAGAACTAATGGTCTAGACTTAGGTGGAGTGAAGGAATATTAGCTGTGAGGAATGAGTTGGGATTTGAGCTTAAGAAGAGTTATCATAGATAAAGAAGGAGACTGGAATTGAGGTGAAGGCTCAATTAGCAGAGAGATAATAATTCCATAATCTACACTAGACATAGCAGGGGCCCAAATACTGGCCTGTTAATTCATACAAACATGGATATTTTTTCTCATTAGGATGGAATAATTAGCTCCTCAGTGGGAAGAGGAGAATCATAATATCCTGGAAGAAATGAAGTAAGTGAAAACTCTCTCTGGAAAAAAAATGATGGTAGAAAATATTTTTGTCTTCACAACTTTCAGAACCCTTAACCATTATGAGCTCTGGGGGAGCTATATTGAGTCTTAGGGGAATGGACGGTGATAAATGCATGGGATAGCTCCTATCAGGTCCACATACACTCCACACATGCCTTTTGGAGGTCTTCGAGGTGCACAGTATGGAGAGTCCAATGGTTTGCTCGTTCATTCCTTTTCTGGATGGCTTTTCCATCACCTCCCAGGCTTCTACACTTGCTCATGGGCTAAATTACACACTTAGGAATTTACCTGAACCTTCTGACATTTAACCAAAGAATACAACAATGGCAAAGACTTCAGGCAGCTCAGGACTGTGCTAATTAATCCACTTTATCTCAGGAAAGACTCTCAAAAGTACATATCTGATCTGTATGATGAATCTGGGGCTCAGAGATGGTACCATTTGCCCAAATAGTAATAGCTGAGCCTGTGCTAGGCTGACCTGTCCCCAGCACATAAGATTTTTTTTTTTTTAATGTTTAAGGATCATGGACAACCTGGTGCTGGCCTAGAATTACTTAGCTTTATGGCAAGTAGAATTCAATCAAGAGAAGCTGTGCAATGGGGAATGGAACATGCAATGACTCGGTGGCTAAGTGCACTTATAAGTCTTGCAAAGGATGTAGGTTTGAATTCCAAAACCCACACGGAGGTTCACAGCCATCTGCAACTACAGTTTTAGAGGATCTTGTGTCCTTTTCTGACCTCATTTGGCACCAGGCATGTGCTTTGGTGCACATAAATGCAAGGGGACAAATTTGTCATTTGCAAAAAAAACAAAAAAAAAAAAAAAAACCAAAAAAACAAATCAATCTAAAAATGACAAAGATGCCACGTGAATTGTTTGAATAATTGTGTATAGGAGAATTGAAAATATGTGCAATTCAGGAATATGATACCAAATGCGATTACACTGGACTTTGAATAAATGTCATGCCTGCTTCACTCACAGCCCGATTAAGAGGAGTTATGCCTTTAATTACAAATATGCATCACAAAAGGTACTGGGTTTTTAAATGCACTCACAGCAGCTGTGTAGATGCTTCAAGCACAGGCAGCTTGCTTTATCTTGGGGTTGTATAGGATTCAAGATACAGTGTCTAAAGTTCAACAAGCATTGAAATCCAAGTGTCAAGGTTTGCTAAGCTCTTGGCCTCGACTTCCTCATGCGTAAACTGGAACAATTATACAGAGGGATGATGCTGAGGCACTATGTGATGGACTGACATAAAACATCTGGTAATGTCAGCTCACACAAGCTACAGATGAATATGAAGTGAGAGGCGCTACAGGTAAAGCATTATTATGTGAAATGTTTGGGACCAGATGTCCTTTTCATTTTAGAGAATTTTTTCCCCCAGTATTTGTTATAAGCAGTGCTTGAGCAGCCTTTGTCAGAAAACCCCAAATCCTAACATTCCATGAGCATCTGCTTCAAAGTTCAGAATCTAAAGCATGTCATGCAATCAAGCTAGGATGCGCAACATTTTCAGTCTTTTTTTTTTTTTTAAGAAATTGTGTGTATTTGTGCCTTTGTGTGTTTGAGTTCTTCACACATGCAATTTCAATGATATATACATCTACAACACATACACACACACATACATATAGGTGGACCCATGTCTCAGTCCTAATATTCGATCTTGCTTTCCAGTATATTTTAGTGTCTCACTGCTGTGTATGACTCACTAGGGCAACAAAGTGTTGGGATGTTCCCATCTGCATATGCATCTCACTATAGGAGCTCTGAGGTGACAGACATGTTCCACCGCACCTGGCTTTGCGTGGTTTCTGGTGACGTAAATGCAGGTCCTCGTGCTTGCAGAGCCAGCACTTTGGTCCACTGGTCCATCACTCTTTAGTCCTAGACTTCCATGGACTTCCATAGTCTTGATGCCACAGTAGAAGCATTGTCTCAGCTGTACCATGGACTTACATCAATGACTCAAGGACTTTCCACAGTTACATGGAATATGTGTGCCTTTGGGACAAATCATTCAAAACAAACAATCGTCCATCTACAGCACCCTTTTCTTTCCCGTTCTACCACTTTGGTTTCTGACGAGCGTTTTGCTGCTCAGTTCATGTGGACATGGTAATCGCTTGTTAATACTTCACTTTGCTCAATGGACAGTAGTAATTTTATTTGCATTTCCACTAAAGACTGTGATCATGAAAAATAAGATGAGTGTTATAATGTCATACGGCAAAAACTGTACAGGGTCTCTTTAATCTTCCTCAGCCTTAATTCTCTCGTAGATTGAATGAGATCTGTCTTCTGTGTCTCACCGCTATTGTGGAGATCAAAGAAATGGCAGTAGTAAAGTACGGAATAAAATGTAAAGTTCTGGAAAAACCCAGTGGCTTTATTTCATCGTTTTTGTGCAGAAACGAAGAAGCTGAAGATGAAAATGACCAGGCACTAGCTGTAAATGCTGGCTCCTGCTGAAGGGGACTGCTGATGAGCACAGTTTGTCATCGGAAAGTGACATTTTAAAAGGGCAGCAGAAGTATTTTCTTTCGTTTGTTTTAATAGTTTTTGGTTTGCTATACGTCTAGGTCTGTGCACCACATGTGTCTGTTGCCAGAGGAAGTGGTGAGCCTCCACGAAGGTGGTGCGTATCAAACTTGGGTCCTTTGCAAACACAAGTGCTCTTAACTGCTGAGATAACTTTGTGACGTTGGGCTGATAATACATCTTTGGGGCACAAAGTACAAAAGACCCACATGGGTCTGATATTGTTAGGATTGTGTATCTTTAATTTCAAGATCTATAAAAGTAGGGAGTTGTTAAGATGGATTTGTGTTCTGTAACAGCAAGCATTAATAAAAACTAAAAAAGAAAAAAATGCAAATTTTTATGAAAAATAAAGATTTTTATTACGTCTGAAAACTGAAGAGCAGCCAAACACCCTTGGTATCTACGAAACTCTTCTGATGCAAGTGACTCTCCATCTCTGCCTGAGTGATTTGCACAGTATGACCTTTAAAAATATACACATATTGGGACTGAAGAGATGTCTTAGTGGTTCTTAATGTTCTTGCAGAAGACCCTAGACAGCCTCATCCACACCAGGCAGCACAGTTTCCTGTAACTCTGGGAATTGGTGACCCAGCATCCTCCTCGCAGTTCAAAGGGCATCTGCACCCATGTGTATATACCACTAAGCTCTATACACACAATATGTGTGTGTAGTAAATAAGGAAAGATGAAAATCTTCTTTAAAATCTTAATACAATTATTATAAATTTTACTGATACAAAATATGTGTGAACCTGTGGTTACTGATTGCTTTTCTCAATAGCCAAATTATGGGGTTACCTTGGATGCCCAAAAACAATGGACTGGATGAAGAAAGTGTAATACAATTATCTTTTGCAGACTTGCCAGTCAGCTGTAAAAATGAACAATATTATGCTATTTATAGGGAAAAAAAGTGAAGCTGGAAATCATGAAAGTCAAATATCATGTGTTTTCTCTCAAGTATGGACTCTGGATTTTAAAATATAGTGATAATATATGCAAGTATAGAAGACATTTGTGAGAAGAGAAAGGAGATGGAGGAGAAAAGGGGGTGGGCAGGAAAAAGAAGGAAGACTGAGTGGGGCTGAATCACATGATAGAGATGTGAAAAAACTGTCCTAATAAAACACATTGGTTTGTACCAGTCATATGCACTAACAATTACTGAAAGTTAGCTGGAAGTAAAGATGAATAGCCTGGGATTTATAATAATTACACACAATTCTCTGTATTATAAGCAGACATCTTATGACTACGATTAACAACAACCGTAGTTGTGAAGTGAATACTGGTAACCGTTCTGTTTATGTTCACAAGTTGAGTGACAGAGACAGATGTGAGGATGTCACTCATCAGCAGCCGAAGTCTCATGGGATCCTGCATATAATAACTTCTGAGGGGAATGAGGGCTTGGCACTCTTTGTGCCATCAGCATTCCTATGACCCTGAGGATGTTACTTAAAGATTAATATGCTCCCTTGGCACTTCTTCCTTCGATATCTTATGTTCAGACTTCAAAAGCACAAAGGAAGAAACCATCTGTAGCCATTGTGGAATTCTGTGGTGCTCCTCTCAAAGGGACAACTTGACCCTTTCAATGTGAAAGTAGAAAGAGAGGGACAGTATCACATCCACCGACAATTGTAATGAGAATTGCAATCGTATGAGAACAATAACTATTGCAGTAAAACAGAACAGACACATCTGAAGCATTGGATTTGTCTCTATGTATTTGGTGGATAACAAGCTCATGTTCTTTGTTTTCTAAATAATGAATGTGGTTATCAATTATCATCTTACAAGTTATAAGTAAGATGTCCTGGTGTAATTAGAATGGACTGTAGCATAACACTGACTGTGACATTTCTGGCTGTGTAAAGAAGAAAATGACATGTGACAAGATTTGGAGATGTATAGTGTATTTAGATTATTTTTGCTGTCTTGTTTTTGATAAAGGATCGTGTGTACCCCAACTTGGTGTTGAACCTGCTTTGTTAACAATGACTTTCAATTTCTAGGCTCTGGTCTTAGACTCCCAAGTGCTTAAAATAAATTCAGTAAATTGCCTTCACTACTCTAATGCTTGAAATCAGATATACCCTCTTCAGCAGGTTCACATTTTTAATGTCCTTTTTCCAGATGATGTTACTGTTTTGAGAGAATATAAAATCTTTATGGCTTGGGTCCTAGCTGGCAAGTGTAGGTCACTGGGGTGATCTTTGTAAGTTAAACCCACCCCTGTACCTTTCCAGCACTGTTATTCTTTGTCTACAATGATGTAATCTGCCTCCAGATGCTCCCACCACCTGAAGCTGCTTTGCCACACATTTCTACCCTAATGGACTGAACCATTTGAAACCCTGAGCAAAACAAATCCTTCTTCTTTTAAGTTGTTTCTGTTAGGCACCATTGTCACAACGATATAAAGGTTGCACATCTTTAGCACAATCAAACTCTGTGAATTTTCCTCCCCTCTTTGTAAAATGTTGCTGCATCTGGATGACACTAGTTTTCTGCAAATTCTCTGCTCTGCTAGAAATTGGATGCTCAGATACTACCATTGATTGAAAGTGATTGAGGATTGCATGAAGAACAAGAAAATCTACTTCTTTGGGTTTTGAAATTATTGTGTGTGTGTGTGTGTGAGAGAGAGAGAGAGAGACAGAGAGAGACAGAGAGAGACAGAGAGAGACAGAGATATAGTTGTGGAGAGCAGAAAATAACTTCAGATGTCATCTGGAGTAATACCTCTACCTTTTGTGAAGCATAGTTCCTCTCTGCCTGGAGCTTACCTATCAGGCAGAACTGGCCGGTCAGTGAGTCCAAGGATCCTCCTATTCCTAGCTCTCCAGTGTTTAAGTTAAAAGTGTGAGCCACCTTACCAGGTACTTTTACATGGGGGGAAAGGATTCAAACTTAGGTCTTCAAGCTTACAAGGACCACTGGTTATTTTTTGTCAACTTGACACAAACTAGAACAGCCTAGAGTGAGGGAACTTCAGTTGAGAAATTGCCTCCATCAGAATGACTCATGGACATGAATGTGAATGTGGTCCAATCTACTGTGGCTAGTGCCATCCCTAAGCATGTGGGCTTGGACTGTGTAGGAATGCAGCCCAGAGAGATCCAGCCAGTAAGTACATTTCTTCAGTTTCTGCCTCTATATTTCCATCTGGAGTTCCTGACCTGACTCCCATCAGTGATGGACTGTGGCATTGAATGAGTTGTGAGATGAAATTGACTCTTTCCTCTTCACGTTGGTCTTGGCCAGTGTTTTAGCACAGTAATATAAACCAACATAATGCATAAGGCAAGCACTTCATCAGCTGAGCCTATGTCTGAGCTCCTGCAATACACATTTCTGTAGCCATTAAAAGAAACCTATTCAGAGAATTGTCTTAAAACCATGCTCTTTGTCCTAATTAACTTTATTCCATTTTCCACATTAGCTTCAGCTTACGAATTCTTTTAGACTGCTATTCTCTTCAGACCTTTCTTCTCCTTTGTCTAAAGCTTTAGGGCTTAAAATTGGTCTCATAAATTTAAATAAGGCCCTCACGTGAATGATTGCTTTCAAGTTCAAATAGGCTTATTCTTATTTCTTACCCCTTTAGAAGGGAGTGTAAGAGTAATGGCTTAATGTCTAATCAATCTACAGGAAATTTGACAGATATGTTCCAGTATTGTCTTATGGGAATCCAAACAGCTCATGTTCTTTATGGGTGACAATTCAATCCAATTCTTCAACCAAGTGATAAGAGTGCAATATGTTGGGGGACCAGTTACAGGGAATCAGCTATATCACTGCCGATTGAGAAGCCAACGGGCAGATCTAGCCTGAACAGAGCTATGGCCTGGCTTGGACCAATGAAGAATCTTCTGTGTTCCCACACTTACTTCACTCATTGAGAAACCAGAAAATAATCAGCAGTATCTAGACATGCTAAGTGGTTAACATCAGTGAGGTACTTGTGTATTGGCAACTCTGGTCTGAATATTTTTTGCCTGAGAGGGTTTTGTAAATCTTTGAACAATTGAGCACCTAGACCCATAGCTGCTTGTTGGACAACAAAGAGGACTAGGGGGAACTGTACCTAGATTATTATTATTTACAGTTCCAATTTTGAGTAAGGTTGGCTCAGCACAGCAAACCCAACCCCAAGAAGGAGAATCTGTCCCAACATATCCCAGACTCTGCTTGCTGATGGCACCTGAAAACAAAGCAGAGACAAAGCTTTACACACACACACTGTGTTCCCAAAGAAGTGGATCAGGAAGCACTGTGCCAAGCCCGAGGGGAGACACATGAGAACGACACCAATAACACAGGCACACAAAAAATGGGGGATGGAAAGGTCATAAAGACAGAATGACAGGTACTGTGCCGAATGTCCTTGACTCAACAGAAGTCAGCCAACTTTAAAAGGACATGAAAAGTTTTGAACTTGAAAATCAACCTTTGGGGCTACACCCATGGTCCTAAGATTAGAGCTCTGGAAACAACCATTTAATTGGTCACAGGAAGACTCCTCAGTTCCCATATTCAGAGAATATATTGTAGCTCAAAGCTTGCAATTACTATGCTTAAGCTGCTGTGTCTTTGGACAGAGTACCAAGGTGGCGCAGTGGGAAGTGATATGAACCAATGGCCATATCAGAAGTTAGGGTCAGGAGCACATGGCATAGGGCCATGTGGGTGAGGTCCAGAAAGCAGACCTCAGGATTTTCTTCTACATACATGAGCAGCTAAGCAGTGTTGGAGAAGACCTTCTTATCTCTCTACTCTGTGTCTTGGATCTGGCTCTCCTCATCTTCCATCTTGCCTGTGTGCCTTCACTTAGAAATATATTTCTTCTCTCCCATCCTATGCAGGATTCTTGAATCCGTGCATTTCTGATTCTGTCTTTATTGCAGTTTTTATTTGATAAAGCACCAAAACCCTATAACACCTGCTTCGGAACCAGTAGGTTGGGAACTTGCCACTTCAGTTGAGTCAACTCTGACTTTCCCTTTCCTCCTGACCTTTCTGGTAAGAAAATCACCACTTGGCAAAGTGGTAGCTAAGCTTTTCCATAGGAACCACATAGATGCGGGAAGACCAGGCCCAAGGATCTGTTCTAATCGAGAAAGGTGCCAAGGCTCAGGGGTCTGCTGGTCCTTGTCCATAAAAAGAAAGTGTTAGCAGGGTGCAGTGGTTAATGCAGATTGTCACCTCTACAGGATCTAGAATCACTTAGAAGACAAATATCTGGCATGCCAGTTAGGAAATTTCTAGATTGGATTTATTGAAGTGGGAATATATATGAGCCCTGTCATTCTGTAGGGTGAGGTACCAGACTAAACTTAAGAGAGAAAACAAACTGAGCACAGGCAGCCATTGCTTCCTGCTTCCTGACTGTGGTAGCAATGTGACCACCTGCCTCATGCTCTGGCTGCCATGACCTTCCCCCATCATGATATATAAGTTTGTGAGACAAAATAAGCTTTCTCCACTAAGCTGCTTCTGTCAGCAAATTCTGTATTTTATCAAAGCAATGGGGTGATATATTTCAACGTTGTTTACCCTCTGATGCCTTTACTGAGGCAGAATCTGACCTGGGTTTCTATTACTTTCTCAGAGATCACAATGGAGCAGATAGGTCTGAAGCCTGCAGTTTCTGACAGCTGACAATAAGCTTCCAGTTTTACACAGTGCCCTCTGAACTACCTTTGAAGAACCCTGGGGTCTCCCAAAAATTCAGAGGGAGACAAATGAAGGTAAAAGGCATGCTTTCTTACACTACAACATCATCAAATGGTGAAGGAGACCCCATTGCAGATGGGAATACGCCATAACTGTCTGTAGATGGCCCCCATACAGGGTCTATGCCTCACTGCCTCTGGTCATGTTCCCACACACACTGTCCTCAGCACTGTGGTCAGTTATGAAACTGTGTTCACCCTAAAGAGAAAATAAACTAAATAAACAGTCCAACCTTGTTTGGGAGGCAATGGCCACAACTAGAATGCTCAGGCCAGTCTTACAAAAACAAGTACAAAGCTGGCCATTGGATGGGCTTAACAAGCTGCTTCCGGCCTTGGCATTGTTCTATATGCCCCTCATCTGAAAACTTCTAGCTAATTCCCCATCCTGCACTGTTTCATTTGGGACAAGGTGACCTTCCACCAGTTTTACAGTTCAAATACCATCACACCTAAGACACTGTAAATGATGCTGCATCTCATCGAGCACTGTCCTTACACATCTTTACCAAGTGACCATCTATCCCGTCATTCAAAGTTCAGATCAGTTGTCTGTCTCCCAAGGAACCTTCCCTAACTGTTGGGCCAAATACAGTCCTTGTCTGTGGCTCAGACCCTTTTGTGACTTTATAACTGGGAGTCACTTGCCTTCTTATTTGGTGAATTTTTAGCTTCCCCTTTAAAATAAGCCCTGGAAAACACCAATGCTTGAGTCCTAACCAGTCCGGCACCACGTCTTGCATAGGAAGCTTTTGTCAGAACGTAGCCATGCTCAGCCCATCTCCTTCTCTCCAGAGCTAGTTCACAGTGTCATAGCAGAATTGAGTCATTACTAGTGACTCTAGAGACCACACATTTAAAACACCTGTGTCTCTTCAAACAAGGGTTGCCAACTCTTACTCGGCATCAGAAGCTTCGTTGAGATAGGAGACATGTTCACTTGCTCCATCCTTTTATCTCTTTGCAGCTAATACCTCTAATATACATTCCTAGTTCAATAAAAAAGTATGTTTAATAAATGGCATGGTGCATGAAGCACAGCATCATTAGTCTCACGTGCAGAATATAATCAATAGAGCACACTAAGATTATTTCTCAGTAGTATAGGTGACAGTGCTTCCCTGAAGCACTTTTATTTGTTTAAGCCTTTATTGTTTTATAACTAAAGCTGGAAATCATATTAATGAGTGTTTGAGTTATTCGATGACAGGAGCTTGTTCACAATAGCAGCAAAGAATCGAGTATCTGTGTTAAACATATGACACCAGTAAATGACTGAAGGTGTACTTCCATACATGTGGACTTTTTTGCCTTAGTAAGTGAGGAATGTAGCTCACAGATTAATCCCCTTCCCTTTATTTCTGGTGCATATTTAAATCAAAGGAGAACTACGTCTGTCGTGTGTTTCTTACTTTCTCCCCTGTTTGAGACAACGTCTGTAGTATTTCATGTAGCAAATGGCAGATTACCCAGATTATCAAGGTCCATAGACTTGGAGGGATCCTCCTGTTTTTCCTCCCATCTTGCCTTAGGGGCATTGGAATTAAGGATGGGTGTTATGTCATGTGATATGTCATAGTACTGGAGATTTGAAATTTGTCCACATAGCCATCTATTTACATAACCAACAGATATCATTTTGATGCTATTATGAGATAAGAGTTTTTCCTAGATTTTAAAATATTTTATTTGATATAAAAATGGCCTACAAAACACATAAAGACGATCACAAAATTATGTTGCAGACTTTGAAATGTTAAGGGAAGACATGAGTTTTTCTTCCAGGAACAAAACATGGATTATCTACCTTAATAATGCAAGCTGTAGAACTTGACTATATATTAACATATTACGCACACATGCATACATGAATTAGGGATAGCAGTCTGCTTTATTTTAGAACCATTTACAAGCTCACATTTTCATAAGTTTGTAGGGCAAGCACTGACATAGGTTTAGGGTAGGCAAGGGGTATTTGCAGGTGTCTTGAGAAGTTTGTACCTGAGCTTTCTTCCTCACTGCCAGTAAATGTAGGCTTGCAATAAAGACCTGCTGGTTTTCTGTATTCAAGGCAGCTGACTGCATGAAAAGAAACATGGTCCTACTTTCAAATGCGATCCACATAGGAGATGTAGAAGCCAGCCCTTAGAATGGGAAGCCAATATATCAGCAAGCAGCTGCCTGGCATCCTCTGCTCTTATTCAACAGCCTTTCCTGAAACATGGCAATCACTGCTAAGCAATTTCTCAAGACCTTTTTTCTTTGGCTCATTGTGACAGAGCTTGCCAGGTCTCAAAAGGCAGATATGTGCTGTAAGAGATTAGTCCAAGGGCTTATCTCAGTGTGAAGCCTGCTTCTGTCACTGAGCAACTGCTAGAAGGTGAGTGAATGCCAGTTGCTTTGGGAAAACGGTGACACCTCTGAAGAAATCATTTACAACAACATTTCAGGCATCTAGAAAGAATTTCACAAACTTGTGGTACCCTTATCTGCTTGAAACAGAAATTCTCAGGTAATTTCCTTCCCAATGAGACAGGGACCCATTTCTGTTTCCATAAGGTTGGGGTTTCCATTCATACATGTGCTTATTCACGCTCTCATAATGAATACATGTTAATAGGTACTGCTATGTAAACATGATGCTGAGTCACACTGTCCCCAAAATCTTTGGTCATACAGGTATCCTGTGAGTCAGCTTTTATTACTAAAACACTATCTTCACTTACACTGAAGTGGGGGAGGGGAACCTAACATTACTCGATCCCCTAGCTAAATGCTAGACATTGGATGAATTGAGTGTGTGTTGCTGGTTTGATTATCTTTGCCTTCCTGATACCCTAACAAAACAGGGATTACAAGCCTCTTAGACAGGTAGATAAACTGAGGTTTAGAAAGAAAAGACATCCTTCCAAATTCTGTAAATAAGGCAGAATGCCAGCTGGCCCTACCCTTATTAATGAGGGCCAGGCAGTTCACAGGGATGTTGCCCTTTGCAGTGTATACCCCCTACAAGCAGTATATACACAAGCTCCTTGATACTTGGTGGTGCTCTCAAGTTGTCCCGGAAGCTCTTGAGGCTATTGTCGTCATCCTTAAGCTGGAGATACACATGCAGTTCTTCAGCTACAGACAAGGTTCCTGTTAAGAAACTGGGTTTTCAAACAGACCTAACTTAAAAATCTGCAGCCTTCCCCTCTCTTCTCATCTTTTGGTCATTGTAAGCCACAATTCATAACACTTTCAACAAGCTCTGTGAGTCTCCTTGTTTAGATTAGAGGACACTGATGATCACACGCCCTTGCCAAGGTGGATGCAATTCTGGGGAGAGCTTCTACTAAAATTCTCCAACTTCCTCCAAAGGAAGCTCTTAAAATTCTCTCCGGCTCCATCAATATTTTACAGTTCAATGAGATGGGGGACTCCATCTTGAAATAAGATTTAGCCCACACATTTGGACCCTTTGTGAATTATCCTCCAACCTCAAGTAGCTGGGCAATATCTTGGTACCTGAACAAGATACTGTTTAACCATGATGCCAACATGTATGACTTCAACACATACTTCTGTGCTTTGTGTTGACCTTTGTGCTCAAAGATCCAGAATTTTGCTAAGTCCAATTTCTTTAAGTACTTTGAAGCTTTCTTCACTATGTGTAGATGAGCCACAGAATAGCTCAGCTTGGCTCTCCAAATGTGAGGGACCATGCTCCAAAATCCAAGTGTTCAAATACAATACAGATCCTTTAGGCTCAGAGAAGAGCATTTGAGTCTTACGCTGATTTCCAACTTATCATTCAAAATGTAAGTAACTGCCAAGGTAGATAGAAAGTCTAAGAATAGAGTGATGTTTGAAAGGTATATAACGAGGAGAGTTTCTAGAGCCCCGTGCACACTCTGGGCTTTATATGCCTGCCAGATGATGCCATGTTTGTTGCACTGCAGAAATAAATAGAACATTGTGGCACAGAAAGATGAAGGGTCCAAATTTCTCACATATCTGTGGGCTGGAACAACAACAGGAATTTCTGAGCACATGGGCCAGCATATGCCTCTGGACTGAGACTCCGGAGTCCTCTGAAAAGCTGCTGTTAAGATTTAGGGAGGAGGAAACATTTGTAAATCAGGTTAACACTCATAGAGCTTCGAAGAGATTCACAGAATCTCTGAACAACTGGGGGCTTTTCATTCCCTCTTTTTTCAAGTGGGGGACCATATAGGATACTTATTTAGAGACACTCAACTAAGACACTCCACTAGTACTGGGAGTCCACAAGGTACTATACTAGACCCAGATCTACAAGTTGTCACCTATATGTCATGTTTTACCCCTCTCCTCTCATGTTCAATTAATCTCCCCTTGAGACAGAAAAATCTGTTTAGCAAGAAAATCAGAAAGAGAATAAAAGCCCACAGGAATGTCCAGAGCCTCTGTTTCCTTAACTGTTTTTCAACAAGGATAATGGACACAATTCCCCTCTATCCATCTTGATCTTACCTCAGGATGGCTCACCTAACTTATGGGAAAAGAAAACTCGACTTGCAACATGTAGGCAATAGCTGTGGGCCATGGGGCAGAAGTGTCTGTCTCTGTCTCTCTGTCTATCTCTGTCTCTCTATCTCTGTCTTTCTCTCTGTATCTCTCTGTGTCTGTCTCTGCCTCTCTCTCAGTGTCTCTCTCTGTCTCTGTCTCTCTCTGTCTCTGTCTCTGTCTCTCTGTCTCTCTGTCTCTCTGTCTCTCTGTCTCTCTCTCTCTCTCTCTCTCACAGCCAGGACCACAGGCTTGAGTCACCACACGACTGTTAGAATGACTATGCCCCTCTGGCATGTTTATGCCTGCGGAGCCCCTGTTTTGAGACTGAGTCACTTGAATATGACAGCACAGCACTTCCGAAATTAGCATTGCCATATGACACATTCTATTTTATTGTTTGATTTGTTGGGTGTTTCTGGTTTGCTCTGAATCTATGGGCTTTGTAGAAACTGCTGTGAGGAGCACAAAGGAGTCAGAGGGGGGAATTTCAAGGCTCAGGTAAAAGCTCACAGAGCCAGCAGACATTTCTACCATTAACAACCATGACATTAGGGTGCAAATCAAAGTCTTATAAGGTTTTGCTGAGTACCCTGAAGTTTATGTGTGGGAAATTTGATCGTCAGTGTCATATATGAATGGTACAAAGATGGAGCTTTGAACAGAAGAGCTTTGATTATCAGTGGGCTAATGAGTTATCAGAGAAATGGTTCTGCTACAAACACAAGTCCTCTTGAGCCCATCTACAGAATCCTGAAAGAAAATACCAGCAGAAGGCTTTGATTAGACACTGTCTGCTAACCTTAGACTCTTTACCCTCTAAAACTGTATAAACCATTAAAAAAATAAACTATCCAGTCTTTGGCATCAGGAGCAAGAGTAGAAAGTAAATAAAGAGAAAACAGAGAGAGGCTTTAGCAGGAAAAGCCGATGTTTTCATTACAACCTGACTAGTTTGTATCTCCATTTAATGTTGAATGTAAAAACTGTATAGGTGGGATGTATAGGTGGGTACAGAAGGGTAGGGACAGATCTGGACTCTGAGGGCCCTGGGACCACGGTTCCACTTGTGACATACTGATGTGGGAAGCACAGGCCTCTACACTAGGGTTCTTCTTGAGCTGGGCTTCCCCTAAGGGTTTCTGGGAGCTCACTTAAAGCAAAGGAAAATTGAAAGCTAAAACAAACAAAAAGACCCAAAAACAAAAAACAAAAGCCACTAATGGCCTGGAGAACTGACTTGGCCTTTAAGAGTATATACAATCATGTAGAAGCTCTGAGTTCTTTTCTGAGTACTGACATGTCAAGATGTCTCACATCTACCTGTAACTCCAGCTTCAGGGACATGTGGTATCCTCTTCTGAACTCTATGACCCTGCACTCAGACTTGCACAGACACCTCCCAGATAGACACCTAATTAAAGATAAAACAAATCTAAAACAGACATACACCCCCCACACAAAAAAACCTGAACAAGCCAAAATCAACCTTCAAACTAAGAGAATCTACCTATTGCAATGTCTCCTGACCCTACTTATGGCTGTAAAGAATCAAAGCAAGACGAAGATCTACAAGCTCCCTGTTCGAGGGTCTACGACTCAGTAAGCTGGCCCTGTTACACACTGTCTCCACCATACCAATCTCTGCAGTACTTCATGGCCATCCAAAGGCAGCTCTGAGTCTTCTCATCAGGCGTCTGAGTTCAGAAAGGCCCGCTCCACGGGCACTTCTATTCCTCCCTTATGGTTTCCTTTTGTTCATATGTCTTATTATTCCCTGACTCAGTTCTCGACACCAGGCGTCTCTTTCACTTACATGTTTCCTGTTATCAATCAGAGCCCCTCCCGTTATCACTCAGAGCTCCAGGAGTTGGCACTGAAAAGTTTTGTTCCTCCAAAGCAAAGGGGGCTTGCCTCCCTTCTCTCAATTACAATTACTTTGAGTCAAAGTTGCCATCTTTTGCCTTTTCCAGGAGCAGAATTCTCCACAAAGGACAAGTTATTTGTCCCAGGATAAACAGCCACAGGGAACCAGAATGAAGGGGCTATTATTGGGTGGGGTGAGGGTAAGCAGAGCCACCATGGGTTCACTCTGTGTCCTATGCCATGACTAATGGATGCCCTCTAGGGACCAAGCAGGTGAACATAAATGGTAGCTTTGGGTAATATATATATATATTGTCTTAGCTTGCAAGTAATTTTTATTTAATAATTACGCCAAAATAAGCTTTAGGGTAGCTCTTTTTCCCTATCTGGTGAAAATAAGCAACACCACATTTCATTTCACCTTATATATTTTTTTTCATAATGTTGGGGTTTTTCAATTTTTATTTTATCACAACAATAGGCTTAGCTCATCCTGGCCCTGTCCCAGAGAGACTCTTAAGGAAAGAAGGAAATTGTAATTTTGAGAATCACCCAATTCAACTACATTCATTTCACTCAATAAAAACCTTTCCATCATTGCAAGTTATGAATATTTCACCACATGCTGTATAATTCAAATTAGATGATGATCACATGTCATATATTAACATTAATTGTGTTACTAGACATAAGCATATGTTTATATGTGGGTTTAATTACTAGCTCTAAAATTCCTATCAAGGGAGATGCATGTTAACATATTTTAAAAAGAGGGAAAGGAGCAAGGAAAAGACACTTCCAAATAAGCATGTGCAGGTAAGTATATGGAGAAATGCATTTGGCTGGTCAGGTGTCTTCCTCCATTGCTCTTGAACTGATTTTTAAAACAGAGACTTTCACTAATGTAGCCTCCTTATTGTTAGGCTAGCTGGCCATCAAGCCATAGGGACCTGATTATCGCTGCCTCCCGTCTCCAGTGCTGCAGTTACTGGTGCAATACCCTCTTTTAGCTTACACATGGTGCTGGACACCCATGGTGCAAGGGTCCTCTTGCTTGCATAGCAAGCACTTCACTGACTGAGCCCCCTCTCCAGCCCTGTTTGGTGACTAAACAAACAAACATGTTATGGTGCTGTGAAAAGGCAATGTACAAAATGTATCATCTATAATCCTCCTGTAGTCGC
Source organism: Micromys minutus (assembly GCF_963924665.1). NCBI lineage: Eukaryota > Metazoa > Chordata > Mammalia > Rodentia > Muridae > Micromys > Micromys minutus. The sequence continues at coordinate 73,755,000 of NC_137972.1, read as the reverse complement.
ACAAGTCCTCTCCAGAGCTGGTTTTGTCCACATATGTGAGCACTGGTACTCATGGCATCAGGTCTGAGCTCTGCATCTTCATAGGCTTTTTTTTTTTTTTTTAGCAAGGTGCCATTTCTGCATTTTCAGAAACCCTTGGTCATTGTGCATCAGGTCTGCAGCATTGTGCTATACTGAGTAAAACCAGAGCATTTGGAACAACATCACATTTGGAGAGAACAAACCAACCAACAAACAAATTCTCAACTCTAAAGCAGAAGTTCTCAGCTTGTGGGCTATGACCCACCTAGGAGTGATATAGCAAATACATATATTACAATTCATAACTGTAGCAAATTATACTTATGAAGTAGCAACAAAATAATTTTGGCTTGGGAGTCACCACAACATGAGGAGCTATATTAAACGGTTGCAGCCTTAGGAAGATTAAGAACCATTGATCTAAGAGCAAGAAACTAGAACTTTAAAACTTGTGACTTCCAGTGGGTATTTAATTTGTTTATGCCTCAACAAGCCCACCTGTAAAGTGGCAACATTGTATAATTCCTGAGGGTTCTGTAAAAACAGAATATATAGTTACATGTAAGGAATAAGAAAATGTTACCTCCTAGGAGCCAATAAAAGGCAAATACTGTTATTTTTGTGTTTCTAGCAGACTGGAAACTATAATTTATTTGATCCTTTTTAATACTCAGATAAAATTTTAATCTATCTATCTATCATCTATCAATTTATCATCTATCTATCTATCTATCTATCTATCTATCTATCTATCTATCTATCTATATATCTATCCATATCTGATACATGCTTGTTTACAGCAGTGCCTGTTTAAAGCAAAGGCCAGAAAAAGGTGTCAGATGCCTTGGAAGTGAAGGAGTTTGGAGTTGGAGGACATGGGTTCTGGGAATGGAACTGTAGTCTTATAGACCATCAGCAAGCACTTCTAATTCTGAGCCTCTAAATAGGATTTTGTACATATAACTTTTATCTTTGGAATTACAAATATCATGTATTAAGAGTTTGAAAGCTGCTGTAAAGAGGCTCAGTGGTAGAAGACTCAGAAAGGAATAAGTGATAGTGTGGGAAAGAGAGGGTTCTGTTTTAAGAAACAAAGATAGGAATATGCATGGATGAAATCATGCATAATCTAACCAGCCACTGTCTATCTACCTATTTCTTATGTGCCATTGTCTAGTCACCCATATCTATCTGTCCCCAACAGTCTACAGTCATTTTCAATTGCTATCACTGCTTTATTGCAGGTTTTCTGTATTTCAAACTTAATTATCTAAAAGCATATGTTATGTTCAAAATGTACCAAAGGGAGTAATTCAGTATAATTTCATTGGTAGTTGTATAATCAGCATAATTTATTGGTCCTTAGGCACATGGAGTTATTTATTGCAGAATCTCTCCAAGTGTCATATTGATTTCTGTCCTCTGCTCTGTCCTGTGGGCTTTTCAAAACACAGCCATCACTTGTATCTCTGAAGTATTAAAATTTCATGTGTTTCTATGAGAACACATACCCTACTATATGTATGTTTTATCATGAAACCACTGTGAATCATAGTTATGGACATATAGAATATTCATAACTCAAATATTATTAGGAATAAATTGTTATGACTTGGCCCAAAGGGAAGATGGGAAACAGTGGTGTGAGCATGACAGGAACTGGGGAGATATGAACTCAAGGAATGACCCTTAAGGGGAAAAAAATTAGGCATGGGACAAACTTGGAACTTGCTCTGAACGTAGATATAGTCTATAAAGTTGTTCCATGAGGAAGAGGGCACATATGATGAAAAGTTGGGCAACAACAAGCATCATTCTGTCAGACTATTTGTGTGGTTCTTGGACGGCAGAAGGTCTAAGGAAAGGAGCAAAAGGCATCAGGGTTTACCCCAAACTAGCCACAGATCACAGCTGTTTAGCAACATGAACAAACTAAAATTTATAAAAGGAGACTATACGGATGAGTTCCATATTGTACACATGGACCAAAGAAGGATCTCAGGAGCAATCTTTTTCCTCAAGACACATAAGATCATGTCTCCTCATCTGTCTCCCACTGTGGCCACATTTCTTTATGAGTCAGTGAACTCTAAACACACAGAATCACTTGATTTCCACAAATCATAGGAAGTCTTACATTCAGTTGCTTTTCCTTCAAGGGCTCCTCTCTACAGCCCTTTTCCTTCTAGACAATTTAGAACTGAATTCTTCCCAGCTCTTTATTTCATAGCCCTCCCCCCATCATTTGATGAGTGTGTTATGCACATGACTTATGTTAGGCACCGAAGGGAGAGTAGTGAGTAGAAAGCACATAACAGAGTTCTAGGAGTGGAGCGGGCAGGTGTGACACAAGGTAGACAAACCAAAATGAGTAAAGGGATGTAGACAAGCTCATTTGATGGAGAAGCAGCAAAATAAGGATAAGGACAGTTCCTTAGACCCTTCAGCCATGATGAATTTGCTTTTCAAAACTGTTGCCAAAAGCTGCTACGAGCCCTTGAAAACATAAAATATAGCTGTTGTTAGAGAATGATTGTGTGAGTTTCTTCTTGATCAATTTAAATTACTGTCAATATTTGACCTGTGGTTACTCGTTGGACAGCACAACTTTATGGCATTGTGGATTTCAGTTTTAAGACTGGAAGCACATTTACAATTCTGTACTGGCCTGTGACTGCTTTTTGTTATAGATAGGCACGATGTAAATCTTTACTACTATTGATATCTTTGATGGACAATATAACATGTTTTGTGTATGGGCTCAATGAATAGTAATGCACAGGCCCAGAACAGTGAGTCCAAAGTGTGGAAAGATCCACATATTAGCAGAAAAATAACAAGAATCACCTCATACAGTTAATTAGTAATTCTGAAAACATGCAGTAAAACAATGGAGACAGCGGCACACCAATCCATTAACAATAGGAAGGAAAAATTCCACACGGTAAGATAATTTCTAGACCCTTTTAATATGGCTCAAAGACAAACTCCATCAGGATAGTTTTAATGACTTCTAGCCAAGCAATGAGAATAGGGCTTGGAAACTGAAATGATATTTGCAGCAAATACTAAGTGTAGATTTGAGTTGGGGCCAAGCAGTCTAGTTATCCCAGGAAAGCTGGAGCCCTAGAGACAATTCGGGATTGATGTCAGCCTCTAGAACATTCCTATTCTTAGAGCCTTTCTTTATTTTTCTAAAAGACATCCTGAATACTCCTCATTGGGTTGTTCTAAGGCTGGAGTATATGATTCATGCCCTGAACTGTATCATAAATGACCACTTAATGTCTTCTGGATGCTGCTACTCTTCTATAACTTCTATTTTATTCTCACAGTGGTCTACCTGACATTGGTTTTATTTTAGAGCTCTTTTGGGGTAAATAGATCCTCTGCAGTGTAACATCTTCATTGAACTCAATACATCACTGCACAGAGATGCGTTCACACTGAGAATCCAAGAGGGTACGTTGAAGCTGTGGCATCTGATCACAGGATATGATCCCTAGAAACATTCATGTAGATGTAACTGCCTCCTAACTCTGGGGTGTTTTCATCCTTAAAGTAATATACTCAGTAGTGAGCCTTTCAAAATAACCTAGCAAACAAATTTTGAACTGTATTCAGTGACTACCCCACTGTTATTTTAATTATATTTTGTGATATTGCAGATGATACAAGCATACCTCGCAGAAAGTAATTCAACACAAAGCAATAGTTTAGCCAGATAAGCCTAGCTTTATCTTTTTTTTTTTTAATATTTCTTAACCAGATTAATTCTGTATCCATTCCTCTGCTGAAGAACATCTGGGTTCTTTCCAGATTCTGGCTATTATAAATAAGGCTGCTATAAACATGGTGGAGCATGTATCCTTGTTATATGTTGAAGCATCTTTGGGGTATATGCCCAGGAGTGGAATAATTGGGTTTTCAGGTAGTATTATGTTCAATTTTCTGAGGAGCCACCAGAGTGATTTCCAGGGTGGTTGTAATTTTACTTTTCACACAGTACAAAGGATGCTCCTATTTCCTTGAATATCACTCATGAGAATACACATGGTGTTTATCACTTTCTTCATCAGGAACCAGTTTGGTTTTGCCTTATATAAAATACTCTATGCCTAGATTTCACAATTGAATGTCACGTCTGCTTTGGTACCAAGATTTCCTGGATGCCTGGACCTGGTTCCGGGGACCACAAATTGTTTATCTTCCTGTATATCAAACGTAATTGCTGGTGGCACTTCATTTGTACTCTTGTCAGATCTGATCACATTACAACCTCAACTCCCTACTCATTCTGTACAGCAGGGAACAACATGGCTGTCCCCTGATGTTGTATGACTTCCCAGGAATATGTGAACAGATTGCTACTTATCCTCAATAGGGTACCAGACATAGACCAGAGAAAAAAATCCCATCCAAGTCAAATGACTTTACTGGGGTTACCCAAAAGTGTTTGGGTGACTCAGAAGCAGTTGTATCATCAAAAACTCAACATGAACAATGTCTTGCAAATTCTGCATTCCTAAATTGCCCTAAACACCTTGCAGGCATCTAACCTGGCTAGAGAGCCTCTTCACCCAGTAATACCTTAATGATTTCATAATCTTGGGGAAGGGCCCACAAACCAGGTAACTTTGTGGGCATCATATATTGCATGGTTGCATGAGGTCCTTGAATCTTTAACTCCTTCATCCTCTCTCCTGTATCCAGGTGTGGTGGTTTGAATATGGTTGGCCCAGAGAAAGGCACTATTAGGAGGTGTGGCCTTCTTGAAGTAGGTGTGTTTTTGTTGAAGGAAGTGTATCACTATGGGGATAGGCTTTGAGACCCTCCTCCTAGAAACATGGGAGGTAGTAAGCTCCTGGCTTACTTACTTTGGATGAAGATGTAGAACTCTCAGCTCCTCCAGTGTCATGTTCCTGCCTTGATTCTAATGGATTGAGCCTCTGAACCTGTAAGCCAGCTCTAATTAAATGTTGTCTCTTGTAAGAGTTGACTCGGTCATGGTGTCTTTTCACACCAGTAAAACCCTAAGACAGGAGGAAAGACTATTTCAGTTAAGGGAAAATAAATATGTCACTTCTGCTAAGCCAGTGTTTCGAATTAACGATGACTACTCAGAAGTCACAGACAAACATATCTGCGGCTCTGTCTCTGTTGCCATCTCAGAACTACATGTCAAGATATCATGAATTCATGGTCTGAGGAACATATTAAGAAAGGATGCTATGAATCTACAAGTATATTTTAAAACTTTAAAGACATACCCACAGTCCAGTGACATCCTGAAAGGAGGCTAGGTATTTTTCTCTTTGGAATTTTTCCCAGTACTGTGACTTCTAGTCAAATATTAGTAAATGAATCATTATTAATGAGCATGCCTAAATCTACCTGTAAATACCTATAGACCACAAGAATATCCTACCAGCCTCTAAGGAAATGCCTTTTAACATAAACTGTTTTGAATAGGGGTTAATGAAGTTCTTAAAAAATGAAACTACCTGGGACTCCCAGTAAGTATATGCAAAAGCACTGGCAAGTTTGTTAGACATTAGTTGATTCAGATTTTCTATCAATTGAACAGAAATGGGAATTGCACTTAACTTACAGTATTGTTAAAAATATATAATGAATTATTACAAAGTAAGAGCTTGGGTAAGTACTGGCCCATTGACCTGTTGGCATGGATTCTATCTTAAATGTTTCTCAAAGTCCAAGTGCTGATTGCTTTATCTGTAGTGAGGATCATTACTGGGTAAGGAGTGATTGGGCCATTAAGAGGTGAGGCCTAGAGAAAGAAGATAGGTCATTGGGAGCATGCCCTATATAAGGGTTATTGGAACCATAACTTTTACAACTTTCATTTGATTCACAGATGATAAGAGACAGAGAATACTTTTTGCCATGACTCAGGTCTTACAACAGTCCCAGAGAATGAGAGTCACATGACCAGGACTAAGACATCTGCAACTGCTATCTGAAATAAAACTTTCCCCTTAAAATTTGATTTTCTTAGGCATTTTGTTACAGCAGTAAAGAGCTAACAAAGCTGTGAGCCATCAGTAAAGACCTTGCTAATTTCCTACTGTCATTATTTGTGAGTTTTGTTAATTGTGGTATATATTCTCTAATGTCCTGTCCAGCTCTTACACAGTAGGTGTTCAGTAACACAGGATGAGAGGATTGGCCAAGCTGTCTGGGACTTCCTCCAACCCTTCCCTGAACTTCTGTATAGCACTGGTATTTAAGTATCCATCAGGTAAAAGCAGACATGTTAGGATTCTTAATTACAAAGTTTGGGAGCCATACAATATCCTCCAAAATATATTCTTTTAGCAAAATATCAGGAAGAGTCTAGATTCAGGTAAATGAAAAACATTCCACTTTAAATTTATCAATATCAGATTTCAGAAAGGGGTGTTCATTGAGGCAATTGTAGAACAACTATAGCCATCTTGAGAAACAGCTTACAAAAATATCTGTTTCCCATGTAGCTACCATCTATCTACATGTGCTACATATGCAGCTGAACACTACTATAAGAGAGAGATGCATGCAGTAGCACCCTCATATTCCACACATTCCTGCCTCAGTTTTCCCTACTTGTTCAATGGGCTTTTTCTGTCACTATCTATGGTATGTGGTCAGCCATACACCACTAGTAACCTCTACAGCGTCACAGTATCAGCATCTATGAGTATAATCAGTGATTGAGGTCACAGAGAAGTGACATGCCTCACCTCTGTCCAACATAAATGCAGCAGCTTCTCTTCTACATGACACAATAATGTAATTATCTGTTTTTCCATTTTCATCATTCATTGGATCATTTCAAGTTCAAGGTAACCATAGAAAGGAATTGAGCTAGGGGAAAGCACTCAGTACTATAATAGTAGCCTAGCATTATGAGATCCTAACTTAGTCCCCAGCCCTTTGGACCCAGAGAAGAATAAAAATTAGAATTAGAAAATAAGGCTACATCCAATCTTATACATGTAGTCCATAGGCATGGACAGTCAAAGAACATTGGCTCAACCATGTACATGTATGGACCTTGGAAGTCACAAGCCACTCTCTTCATTTTGCATAGGGCATGCTCCTGCTTAGAGGCACCTTTCAGATGTCTGATGATGAACCTCATATTGCTTCACAGCAACACTGCGATTTAGCCAGCTCACATTCACTCAGAATCCAGAAGACCGTTTAAGATAATAATATTAACATAACCATAAGACTCTTGATCTTCCAACACCTTTAAAAGCATTAGGAAATTAATTTTCCCAGAACTCATAGAATATGGGTAATTACCTTGACATTTACCCAGAGTGAATCGAACGACATATTGACCTGTGCTAGCCAATGCAGGCTGGCAGCTACTGCTCTAATCCACCCCCTGTCTCTTCCTGTTCATCATTATATCAGTCACGGGAACTCAGGTGTTGCCACACCATTGGGAGGGAATTAACCTCACTAGCACTTATTGGAAATATTTACTATAGGTTCAACAATGCTCAGGCTCTCAACTGGGTAAATTCAGGGAAAGAACAAAGAAGATACAGATTCACATACTAAACAGAATTAGCCACCAAAGCAACCACAGGTGCACAGAAAAATGATTGGATCAAGAAAAGGTCAGGGAATGGGTGGAATATCTTGTGCTTAAAAGCCGCATAACACAAGGAGTAATGGCATCGTGTCCAGAAGAAGAACAACTAAACTAAAGAGACTCCAGATGACCAAATTTAGGGCAATGTGAGTATAGAATAAAATACTGAATGAAAGGGATAGCTATGCCATATTGTATATATAAAAAGTGTTCATAGTTGTATTATTTAAGATTTCTGTTGCTGTAATGAAACACTGTAACAAAAAATCAAGCCGGGGAGGAAAGGGTTTATTTAGCCTATGTGCTTCTACATCACACTTCCTCATTGAAGGGAACCAAGACAGGAACTCAAGCAGAGCAAGATCTTGGAGACCGGACCTGATGCAGAGGTTATGGAGGGGTGTTACTTTCTGGCTTGCACCTCATGGCTTACTCAGGCTGCCTTCTTATAGAACCTAAGAACACCAGCCCAGGGATGGTACCACCCATAATGTGCTAAGTTCTCCAGCCTCAATCCCTAATTAAATAAATGCTTTACAGCCTTGCCTACAGCTGGATCTTATGGAGGCATCTTTTTAATGGAAGATCCCTTGTAAGGAACCTTTTGGCTAAATTATTGGGTTTTTTTTATTACCCTTCACAACCCTCAGTAATCCCCATACTGGGTAGGAGAGACAAAAAGGTTAGAGGGGGAAGTAAGTGATCATCAATATTATTAGACTACATCCTGTTGTTTAGGGGTGTCAAGTTCCTGGGCTAAGTCCAATTTCTTCTACTTAAACAGCAATCAACCACAACCAGTCAACAACCAACAACCAGCAATGGGAACAACTACAACAAAAACAACAGCAAAAACAGCAACAATAGAAACAGCAGGAACAAAGGGTATCCTTTCCCTAGTTTCTTTCTCAGCCTGTTTATCATTTGAGTAGAGGAAGGCTAATGATTTATTTGAGTTAATTTTATATCCAGTGGTGTTGCTGAAGTTGTTTATCAGCTGTAGGAGTTCTCTGGTGGAATTTAGGGGTCACTTAAGTATACTATCTTATCATCTGCAAATAATGATATTTTGACTTCTTCCCTTTTGTTCTAACATACAACAAGGAAAAATGCTCCAGGAAGGGGATAACATTTAAAATGTAAATAAAATATATTCAATAAAAAAAAAGATAATGTGAAAAGAAAGAGGGAGAGAGAGAGAGAGAGAGAGAGAGAGAGAGAGAGAGAGAGAGAGAGAGATGGAGGAAGGAAGGAAGGAAGGAAGAAAGAAAGAAAGAAAGGAAGGAAGAAGCAGCAGGAGTCAGCAGCAGTAGCTGGAGCACAGCCTCTACCTTTTTTAGGACTCTGGCATTTATATACCCCCTGAAAAGTCCCCAGTATTCCAAACTATTCTATCTTCAGCTGGCAAAATAAATAAACGAATGAATGAATGAATGAATGAACGAATAAATAAATAAATAAATAAATAAATAAATAAATAAATAAATAAATAAATGCTTCTACCAGAGCTCTAGACAAATCATAGTTAGCTACTGTGGACAATCTGAAGTCTCATATCACATATGTGGGATTAAAAAGAAGACACATTTGCAGAACATTTCTGTGTTCTAAAAAATATAAACAGAATTCCCACTTCTCTTCAATAACTCTAGCTTGTGTCAAGTTGACATAAAAGCATCCAGAATGATAGGGACGGACAGAGCATAGAAGCAGGGTATTCCAAGATTAGTAATAGTTGCCCTCTGGCTGGTTGGTGTCTTCCTCACTGAATCCCATTTTTATTATCAAATTTATGAAAGCTCTATCCTATAAACTGATCCTACAAGGTGAAGAGTTATTGGTATCCGGTGCACGTTAGGAGAGGAAGGGTCATATCTCTTTAATGACATTGCCTCTGGCACATTAGCCACACATCAGGGAAGGCCCTACTCCTGAGCATATTTGTGTAACACAAATGGACTCCATGGGGAGGGAGAATACAAAAAAAAGATCGCTCAAGGTTAGGTGAGTCGAGAGATAATCTTGAAGAAGGTAAAAATAGGATGAGGTGACAAAAATAAAATGTAGGAAGTTTTCATAGAATTAATGAAAATACTATTTCATAGAAAGAGAAAACATTAAAGATCTCTTTCATAAAATATATTTTAAAAGTTAAAAAAAACTCTTATAATCTGAGCACGCAGGAGGCAGAGGTAGCAGCAGCTACATAAGTTTGAAGGCAGCCTGGTCTACTTTGTTTTGTACAATCCTTATCTTTCATATTATACTGATTCCTGTCTTATTTTTACTGACTCTTTCTTTTGACATATCAAAACTTTAACAGCGCTCTGACTAACTTCTTTATTATAGTTTTTAATTTTGTCATCCAAAATGTGGCAAATTATAGGATTTCTTGAGATTCATTCCCCATACTTTTTGTATGCTGTTGTTATGCAGCCGGTTACATGGAAGATTGTAACTTTATGTATCTTTATATCACATGCCTGCATTTTATACAGTGTCCATTTCTGTTTGCCTTCTTTTATTATAATGTGTCTCTTTTCAGAGTCCAGTGCAATGATTGGCACTGGCCACACCTTACCTTCTTTCCTTCAGTGCGATTTCATTTCTTTTGAATGCACTAAAAATATTTCAATGTCTTCAATAAGTCTAATATTTAAAAAATCAATGGCAGATTTTTTATCAGCAATTTCTTTTCTAAGTACAATAGTATTTTTCTTAGCCTATCTTACAATTTTTGTTTGCACTTCAGAGTGCTTAAATGATTTATCGTGTAAATACAGTTCCGATTCTTCACTGAGAAAAGTTGTATACATTTTTTAAGTCACCTATACTAAATCTGCTTTCTCTACACGGAGCTGGTGCTGAGTGATTTGTTTTGTTTGTTTTCTCATTGTTCATCTTCTATGTTGTCCTTTATTTTTTCAATCTCAATTTCCTACTGGTGTTTTTTTTTTTAATATTTATTTACTATATATAATAACACTGTAGCTGTCTCCAGGATAGAGCACCTGATCTCATTACAGATGTTTGTGAACCACTATGTGGTTGCTGGGATTTGAACTCAGGACTCCTAGAAGGTCAGTCAGTGCTCTTAACCCCTGAGCTATATCTCCAGTCCCCTCACCCCAGTGGTACTTTTAATCAGTCACCAGGACCTATGTCAGGCAGATTACAACCATCTGCAACTCCTGCTTTAGGGAATCCAGTATCCTCTTCTGGTCTCCATGGCTACAAACATGTGCACATGCAAATGCATGTTCGAAAACACATAGACACAGACTTGACACTCAGAGTTGTTCTCTAACCTCTACACATATATTCACACAGGTGTACACACAAAAGGACACAAACAGAGAGTAGCTAACAGAAATGTGTGAAAGGAGTGAAGTTGAAAAAATGTTTAAATCAAGGAATTCTTTGCTTTCATATGTATCAAATCTAGAAATCTGATGGGAAGGAGAAGACAAGTAGAAAATATCACATAATTAAATTTTCTTTAAATTTTTTTTGGTGAAAATAGTTCTTGATACAAAACAAGGTCAGCAGTAATGTAGAGATGATGGTATTGATAAAATTGAAATACCGATAAAGCAGAAAAGCTCTAGGTTATTTATCAGCAGAAGCTGAAAGAAGAACATATGTATGTACTTCTGCTATTGTTTCTTCTTATGAGGAGTCTTGTGATTTTGTAGGTCTATAGAGAACCCAGGTTTCTTTTTAAGAAAAAATAAAAATTGGCAATTTTAGTGTAAAATATTTTTTTTCTGTACAAATGGAAGGAAATTTAAAATAATAAAATACAAAACCAATAGAAGATAGTCTTTTAGTTGTCATGGAAATGTGAAGTTTACCATAATTTCAGTTCTTACCTACTTACATATATGATACCTGACATCCTTGCACCCATCTTGGAGACAGGGTAGCTCCCAGGCATGGAGTGGGATAAACTGATGTCTTTTGCACGACAACTATTCCCCACGGCACACCAACAAAGAATATAATGTTTGTTCTCCTACCAGGATGCTCTCTCTGAGTTTATGGATTGATAGAAAAACAGAGGTATTTTTATATATAACTATAATTTTTCTTTAACCCATTCACATTTCCTTTCCAACTTATTTGTACCTGCTATCTAGCTTTCTCTGTCTCTCTCTCTCTCTCTAATTTGTAGTGACATTTGAAGAATTGATTGCCTGTGGTTATAGGTAAATTTTGAGTTGACTCTATTTAGCATCTTAGAGAATGACCACCTTGCTTCTCTGACTCTGCCGATCAAGCCAGATGTGTTCAGAACATCAAAGAATTGTCTTAATATTAGAAATATATTGATTTCTCTTTGGGATACCTTCCTAACATAAATATAATGCATGAGTTTCTAGTTCTTGAGAGGATGGTCTTGAAAATCAATTTGTATCTAAAATTCTCTTTCATCTATAGTTAATGAAAATATCATTTTAAATTCAAACTATCAAGGTTGTTTCACTGGAACAGCCAACTTAATTTAGATTTATAAATTGAATAAAATCTGTCTGTCACATTTAGTCAACACTGTCATATTTGACTTCCAATAGGAACAACCAGCCTTTTTGCCTTGGTGCTATGAGTCTAAACTCAATTAGTCATGGAAGTCAAGAATTAGTAATATATTTGCAGTTAAATTACAAAGAATAAGTCAAGATAATTTTAGTTCTAGAGGCTCTGTAAAAGATTTTATGAGCTTAAGTAGTTTAGTAGTCTTCTTTGGTTTAGCATGGTCTCATGCCAAGTAAGGTCATTTTTAATCCTGGTGTCACCTGTCTATCTGTGACAAGCAGTGCTCATTGTAAAGGTGGAGGCTTAGCTTGTAAGCTAGAGATGGAAGTGTTTATTCTTATAATTAATTAGCAAACATTAGTGTAAATAGTCACTGCCTTAGAAAGACCTGTTAAAACAGAACTCCCGAGTGAATCTTTTACAATGAGAAATTGCTTATCTATTAATTAATTAAAAGAATCAAGACATATTTGAAAGGAATTTCTTTTGCAGGAGAAAAATATAAGGAAAGAGAAGGAATGCAAATAAATTATTATGGAATGCATACCATGAGTTAGGAAATATTTATTGTTGTATGTGTAGTAACTCTAGCTACATAGTATTTCACAGTTCAGAAATGGAACCATGAAGAAATAAAGGTCAAAGCAGTATGTACTACCGAACAGGCACCACAATGGTTACCATATATGTGAATTATTTCTTGGTCCTAAAGGAAACTTAATGGTTAAAGTGCCCGTCTAATATATTATAAGCAAGAGAATGTAGAGTTCTAAAGGTAAGCACATTGTCTAACAATCAATCAACTACCATGACAGTGAGCTTCTATTTCCTGTCACAGTGTAAGTATTGTATACTTAGGCACAGTACTATACTGTTGGTAGTAAGATCATTGGTCTTAATATCAGTTGGTTCAAAGATCAAGTTTGACTTTTAGTTAAAGTAAAATTTATTTAAAAAAATCACCATAAACTGATTGCATGGTTTATAGAATTTAGAATTAAAAATGCACTAAAATTCACACACACACACACACACACACACACACACACACACACATACACACACAGAGGGGTAGGGAAGAAAGAGAGAGGGGGCAGCTATGATTTTGTTTTCCTTTCTTGCTTACAACTTGAAATTTCTTCCAGCATCTATCTCGCTGCTTCTATATGGAAGACACTTCTACATTAAGCCTGGTGTATAAGGACCTGAAATAGGGCATTGGGCAACTGGACATTAGGTCCTGACCCTTAGAGCAAAGAACCTGTGCCCCAGAGAAACAGGTAAAACAAGGACTGGTAAAAGGTCACAGAAAATAAGAGGACAAGCTCTGGATCCTTGGTGCCTCCAGAAACCAAAAAGACTTCTTCCCCAAATCTAAAGCCTCCTCTCCTATGAGGTCAACCAGGTCTCTTCTTGTTAGTCTTCCCATTTCCTTCTCCCTAGGCCATGGGGATTCAATTTTTCTTGTATGACTTTTCTAAAAAATCAAAAACAGAACCAAACAAAAAACCACAAACCAAACCAAACCAAAAGAAAAAAGAAAAAAAAGAACAGAGGACTGTTTCTTACCCTAAAGATTATGACTTTCACCTGACAGGGCATTGGTGTGTCCACTGAAACAATGACTGTTCTGGAAGACTGTGTTGCCTCTCACAAGCTCTTCATGGAGTTTCATCTGTCCATTTCCTAACATCTGACATGCAGGGGCCAGAACAGGAAGGAAAACAGAGTAAAGACTTGTATATTGACTGGCATCTCTATTTGCACACCCCTGACTCTGGTCCTGAGGATTTGAGGGGGCAAATCCTATCTCTAGTAGGTAGGTCTTAGCATGTGCTCTTTTTCCTTTCTGCTCTTTGGAAAAGGAGCAGATGGTGATGAGGTCAACTTTTGGCTCAAGACTCCTGCTGTAGGCTCAACTGGATTACCTGAAAATTGCCCCAGGACTTCTATTCTCCTGTTGGGATGGGGTGAAGAAGGTGAGGAGGTCACATAAGGTTATTTATAATGTTTATATATAACAGGATTGGAAGCCTTGTAAAGAGGGAGGGAGAGCTTTTATTTGCCCTCATTCTACATAAAAATAATTAAGAAGCCATGCAAAGAAGACACAGCAAGCCAGGAAGCCAGCCTTCATCATAACCCAGACATGCTGCTACTTTGATCTTGACCTTCTGGCTTCCAAATTTTGAGAAAATATCTTTGTCATTTAAGCAATACAATTGTGTTAGTTTATCATAGATGTCCAAGTAGACTTGTTCTGGATGAAAAGTCAGCAGGCATCTGATTACACATTGCTTTATGGGCTCCATAGCCAATGCTTTTGTTGAAGGTATTAACGTGAATATGATTTTAAACATGTGAAATTTGAGGAACAAGAAGTGTAGAAAGTCTCTCTGAGTGGTCAAAAGTGAAGAGGTATTTATGTCCCGTGTGAATGTTCACAGAACTATGACCTCATCAGAGAAAAGCAGGATATATATATATATATATATATATATATATATATATATATATATATATATATATATATATATATATATATATATTTGGTTCATCATTTGAAGTAGGAAGACCCATCTCTAATTCAAATATTTGAAGTGGGAGAATCCACCTTTAAACTGGACCACATTTGCTGTTGACAGCCTCTAGAAAGACACAGAAGCAGTACTCCTTTGTTTTTTGCCTGCTTGCTTTTCCTAGCAACCATTCCTTCACTGACTTTGGAGACTACTTCACATACAGTGAAGACCAGTTGATACATCCATCCTTCTGAGCCCACAATATGAAGAGATCATGTCATCTCTCCCTGCAGCTAGGGCAAAGAATTAAGGTGTTCATGTTATAACTTGAAAACTCTCAATTTGTGGTATTATAGGTCTTCTATATTCTTTGTTATGTAGGCTATGTCGAACTAAATCATATAATATGAAAATTTGCCTTCCAAACTCCTCTAACCTACCCCATTGTAAAGCCCTGCTTGTCATAAACATTTTAAGCGTTTATATGAGAATAGCCAGACTCTATTTTTCCTGATAGGTGCTTGGCACTGAGACACTTTTGTCCTCTGTGGGATGAAGTGAACTAAAAATTTGCCTTTTCCTAAGCTCTTTTGTGTTTTGCTTATCTCTTATGTGATTTACTTGAAGCATAGACACCAGACTTATTCAACATAATGTTTTGTTCTACACTGACTGTAGTTATTTTGAGCACTGGCTTCAGCTATTGATTCATTTGGCATTTGTGTCAGGCACTTCGAAGCAAAGGACACATTTGCTTACTTAAGCACTACATTTAGCATTTCTTTTGTGCTCATTTTGGTATTTTTAAAATGTTACCATCACTGTCAGATGATTTTCTGTTTTTCTTAATGATCAATACTTGGCAAAGGAAACTACTCATCAGTTCATCAGTTACTCATTGCTAAGTTTCACAAGAGACTTAGGAGCAAATCATTGAGGCATTATAAAGCACAAAATGAGATTATTAATTTTAAAATCTCTGTTTCCAAGGTGTAATAAGAAACACAGATCATCATATTGAAGATATAATTAGGAGTGGAAGGAGGTATTCTGGAGGAAGAAGATCAGATTATAATGAAAGAGATCCAAGAAGACCCTTTATAAGACTTAACATGACACTTGGTTCTGAAAAAAAATTGTTAACTGAGTCCCCCCCAAAGGTGAAGAGCATTGATGGTTGTCATTGTGATGGCCACCAGAATAAGAGTCCCAGACCATCTTCTGACACAGAACAAGGATTAATTGCTAGCTTTCTTGATTTCCCTAAATTCATGCAAGGATGATCTTTCTGAGTAGTTTCAGTTTTTAGAATCTACCTTTGTGCAGCTACTAGAATATCTGGTGGGGTTTTAGTTCAGCTGCTATAATCATCTCAAAGAGAAACAGAGTAGAATGGGGTGGGGGAAATCTCACCTGACCTTTGTGTAGCCCATGACTGACTGAATGCTGTCTGTGCGCCAAAAACTTAGTCCACAAGAGAGCAGTAAAGAAAATGAAGGAAATGTCCTGCAAAAACTTCTGAGCAAACATTGTCAAGGAGCAGGAAAACACTATAAAGAAAGGCTGTGTGGTCCTCCAGCATCTGGAAATAGATAGAACTTCTCTTTTTTTGGTGACCATATGGGTTAGTAGTGTACTTCCATGACTCCAGGATCAAAGAGGAAGAATAACCTTAGTAAAGGGTCTTAGTTCTTCTTCTATCACTGTGATTCAATAAAAACATGCCAAGACAATAAAAAAAATCCAAAAAGCATTCCATTTGGGTTTAGAGCTTCAGGTGGTTAGAGTCTGTAATGGCCGAACAAAGGTTCGGTGGTTGGACTAGTTGAGAGCCTGTACTTTGATCCACAGGTAGGAGGCAGAGATAGAAATAGAGGTTTATGGGGGTAGGGGGCTGTAAATGGCATAAATATGCTGAGATGTGTAAGTTTTCCCAAATGACACACATTCTTCAACAAGGCTCCATGCCCTATTTTTTCCAAACACTTCAATCAACTGTGGACAAGATACTCATACATACGGCCCCACAGGGAGCTCCTTACTGAAGCTCTCACATTCCACTACCTGGTTCCCACAGGATTGTGGCCATATCATACTATAAAATGCATTTAGTCCAACTTCAAAGATCTGCACAGTCTTCTGGTATGGGGTTAGCATTAAATCAGTGGCCAAACGCTCTATCAGCTTCCTACATATGGTATTCCACTCTTGTTTGCCTTTTCAAAAACATTCTCAGTAGAGAATTGCAAACAATGTTCAGTTTGAAATTTGGAAGAAACAGATGAAGATTAGAGTCATCAGGGAGCAAAAGCAACCCCAGTCAGTGCTGTTGTGAGTATTTTAGTAAATGGAATAAGACTAGAGTCTTTAGTCCTGAATCTGAAAAAGAACAAGGAGAGGTTGATGGAAGGGTTTTGAGGGGGGAAAGGGAAGAGAGCAGTGATAAATTATATTATGGCCTTTACAAAGTAGGTGTCTTTGTTAATGGTGAAGACAAAAATGTGAGAATATCTTTGCTCCTTTGATAATTTGTTCTTATTCACAGTAACAGGAAGGAAGTTTGAGCCATGGCTAACACCTAAGATATGAAAGGAGAACAGAGACTATGTATGTGCTGATGCCTGTCTCTCAGGGAACAGAAGACAAGGCCACTAACTATGAATAAAAGGAGGGAATTGTAATGGTGTTGGAGCTCAGAAAACATACTTGGGTATAAATTTAGTTGGGGAGTGATGGGTGGGGACATCATTGGGAGATCTGCTTCAGATTTTACCTGTATGATCCACATGGTTAAGAATTAAACTGTCACCAGGAAATACCCATTTTTGTTTCTTCAGCCAGTCCCAAATGCATAGCAGAAACTATATAAAAGATGTTGATAACTAAAACATGTTTTTTTTTTTTTTTTTTTTTTGCAGATTGTAGACCACATTGCATGCATAGTAGGACAGCACACTAGGTAAGCAGGCAATGTGCACTGCTGCTGAACTCTCCTGGGGTTGTAGACCTCAGCACTGTGCAGAATTTTTTTACTAGTAATTAGGGTAGAATTCTATATAATTTCACTATATAATTCTCTAAACATTCTATTATTTGTATTGTTCAATACCCACACTTTGTGAGTATAATCATACCTATTTATTATAAGTCAATAAAGATAGAGGTTGTGTATACTTGCTTAAACTTTTGTTGTTAGGATGGCTAGTCTAAAATATTTAGAGCTTAACTAAATAATAAAGGGTTCTGGAGACAGACCAGAGGTCCAGTCTCAGTTCCAGCCCTACTGTAGGGTCCTCTGGCAAGTCCCTTACATGTTCTTAGTCACTACTAGTATTTTTTTTAAGGTTTGATAGTATGCGTTAAAATCTTACTAGTTACAATGAACATAAAGTACATGTAACACTAGATGTAACCTGGAAATAGTCAAGGTTTTCTTGGTGTGTAAAGATTAAGCATAATGATTTTTCATCTTATTTTTTGGCCTTTGTTTTTCTTGAACTTCATATAGTCTGTGAGTTGTTTCTGGGGTGTTCAGAGCTTTCTGGGGTTAGTATCCAATTATCAGTGACTGCATATTGTGTCTCTTCTTTTGTGACTGGGTTACCTCACTCAGGATGATATTCTCTAGATGTATCCATTTTCTTAAGAATTTAATAAAGTCATTGTTTCTGATAGCTGAGTAGTACTCCGTTGTGTAAATACACCACAATTTTTGTATCCATTCATCTACTGAAGAACATCTGGGTTCTTTCCAGCTTCTGTCTATTATAAATAGAGCTACTATGAATATTGTAGTGCATGTGCCCTTATCGTATGTTGGAGCATCTCTGGGGCATATGCCCAGAAGTGGAATAACTGGGTCTTCAGGTAGTACTATGTCCAATTTTCTGAGGAATAGCCAGACTGATTTCCGGAGTGGTTGTACCAGTTTACGACCCCACCAGCAGTGGAGAAGTGTTCCTCTTTCTCTGCATCCTTGCCAGAATCTGCTGTCATCTGAATTTTTGATCTTAGACATTCTGACTGGTGTGAGGTGGAATCTCAGGGTTGTTTTGATTTGCATTTCCCTGACGGATAAGGATGTTGAGCACTTCCTTAGATGCGCCTCAGCCATTCGATATTCCTCAATTGAGAACTTTTTGTTTAGCTCTGTACCCCATTTTTAATAGGGTTGTTTGATTCTCTGGTGTCTAACTTCTTGAGTTCTTTGTATATCTTGGATATTAGGCCTGTATCAGATGTTGGGTTGGTAAAGATCTTTTCCCAATCTGTTGGCTGCCATTTTGTTTTCTTGACAGTGTCCTTAACCTTACAAAAACTTTGCAATCTCATTAAGTCCCATTTGTGGATATTTGACCTTAGAGTATGAGCCATTGGAATTCTGTTCAGGAAATTTTCTCCTGTGCCTATGTGTTCTAAGGTTTTCCCTACTTTCTCATCTAATAGTTTCAGTGTACCTGGTTTAATGTGGAGATCTTTGATCCACTTGCACTTGAGCTTTGTACAAGGAGATAAGAAAGAGTCTATTTCCATTCTTCTGCATGCTGAGTGCCAGTTGGACCAACACCATTTGTTGAAGAGGTTGTCCTTTTTCCATTGAATTCACAAGATGCTCTAGGTATAGTGTTATGTGGACAATTAGTATTAACTGCTAGCATTAAAAATTAGCATTAAAATTTAGCAAGAATATTCACAGACAAGTTATTATGAGTTTCTCTAGGTCCTCTACATTAACAGTGAGAAGAAAGGGAGCATATAGTTGCAATATTTATTGCAGACATCTTTCAAAATTAATAAGCATAAGACAAACCTTTAAAAATCATTACTTGTATTGCCTGTATTTCAGTATATTAAAGCATAAACTGTATGTTTATCCACACACACACACACACACACACACACACACACACACACACACACACACACACACTGCATTCTGTTTTTCTTTTTATGACATTGTTTTTTCAAATCATTCTTCTCCAAATGGATGTTTTGGATGTACATCATCCAAACAGATGTAAGACAGTATTCTCACTAACCCCACAAGCCTTTTCTTCTTGGTTAGTTTCTATTTTAATCTATATGGTGTTAAAGAAAGCTTTAGGTACTTCCATAGTTATTTCCTTAGCACAAATTCTGTTATATGAAAGGTCAAAAACTATGAGTTTAAATTTGTGTGTGTGAGTGTGTGTGTGTTCTTAACTTGCCCTCCAGAAGTATATTTACACTCCCAAATTATGCTCCCATCTGGATATCAGTTTCATTCTCATTACATGGTGTTATCTATCCACAGTTGTAATTTTCGTAAGCATTGCATGCATATTTTAAAACCATAATAATTTTATGTTTACTATTAAATACATAAAAGGAATTCCATTTTCTACTACAAGAGCTACACTGTTAATCTCACTTCTACCTAACAAATAGTTGTAAATTGCTCATCATGTCTGAGAAGTCTCAGCCTTGCAGAAGGTGCAGTCCTGGGAGTATTTGCATTGCATGCAGTCGGCTGGTAAGCAATTAATTGCTTTAGGGTTGTTTAATGTGCTGGGCAAAACAGAAGAAAGAGAATTATTAGAGACACAACTGCTCCTCTTACTAATTTGCTTCTTAGAAAACAGCTACTATCTTTTTAATACACACACACACACACACACAAAGAATTTGTTTGTTTATAACATTTTTCTCTGAAAATAGTCTCACTGCCAGTATGCAGCACTCCTTCATGCTTTCTGCTCCAGCTACTGAATGCAGGTTCCTGCGATGATTTCCCTTGATGGTGGACTATAACATATAAGCCAAAAAAAAAAAAAAACCTTTTCCTCCCCAAGTTGCTTTTTGCCACAGTGTCTATCAGTGTGGTAGAAAAGAAACCAATACAATGAATTCAAAAAATTTGTAAAACAAAAGCTGAAAGGAATCTTCAAACCAATGCAAAAGGGGCCTATTTCCTGGATAGTAGTTGGCTACATTTTGCAAACATAATTATAAACAATTATAAACAAGATCTATTTATAATGTCACCAACTGCCTATTCCTTCCAAAACTGTTATCTAAAGACCATTAAAAAATCCTATATAAACCAGGCATGGTGAGGTATACAGGAGGTCCACTCAATTTTTGTCTTGGAACCATTTGAAAGGCTCTTACGTCAAATCTGTTACTAAGACCTGGAGTTATGATAGAGCTCCTCCTTGTCTTGTCTTTTTTCCCTAATCTTCAGCTGCTAGAATTCTTATCTGCAATGTAAGAAGACCTGAGTTAATTCCTCAGTCCTAAATAAATAGATAGATGATAGACAGATAGACAGACAGACAGATAGATAAATGAATGTAATCTTTAAATCGACAGATGTGTTCATGGAATTTTCCAGTCATTTTCTGCTTCAGAAATCTCAAGGAACCTCTGAATCCACTAGAAACACAATGGCTGCAAGAGCACTCATTCTTCAGACGGTCTAGGTCAGATGCAAAACCATGGTTTTCCCAAATCTTAATAGTTTTGAATATAAAGGTGGATTCTTATATATGCTAGATATTCATATCAGTGTGGCTCAGAAATAGAACCAATAAGACAGACAGAATTATGCTGTGGTTTCCTCGAAATTGAAGGATTAGCTCTGTGATGGGTGAGGTGGCTCATGTGACCAGGGATCTAAACAAAGGTCTCACAACTAGGAAAGATTCTGGAAAGTTTTCCCCAAGCTTCACAGAAGCAACAAATAACTGCTAGAAAAAGACACTAGCCAGCACTGCTGCAGAGACTACTGGGGCCTGCTGAGTTCTCTTAAATTACACAGAGAGGTCAGTGATTGAAGCTTCCATGAGTCATTACCAGTATTGGATTGAACCTTAGAGTGAGATGGTTTATTCTGAGTCCTCTCTGTTCCTATGTGTAACCGCTCACCCACACTCCATTTAGTAATTAAAACTCGAGAAAGCATTCGACAAAATCCAACATCCCTTCATGTTAAAAGTCCTGGAAAGAACAGAAATCCAAGGTCCATACTTAAACATAATAAAAGCAATATACAACAAACCAACAGCCAACATCATACTTAATGGCGAGAAACTTGAAGCAATCCCACTAAATTCAGGGACTCGACAAGGCTGCCCACTCTCCCCCTACCTATTTAACATAGTACTGGAAGTCCTGGCTGGAGCAATTAGACAGCAAAAGGAGATCAAGGGGATACAAATCGGAAAGAAAGAGATAAAAACATCACTCTTTGCCGATGACATGATAGTGTACTTGAGTGACCCCAAAAATTCTACCAGGGAACTCCTACAGCTGATAAGTTCAGCAAAGTGGCTGGATACAAAATTAACTCAAACAAATCAGTAGCCTTCCTATACTCAAAGGACAAACATGTGGAGAAAGAAATTAGGGAAAAGGTACCCTTCACAATCGTCACAAAAACTATGAAATACCTTGGTGTGACTCTAACTAAGCAAGTGAAGGACCTGTATGACAAGAACTTCAAACCTCTAAAGAAAGAAATTGAGGAGGATCTCAGAAAATGGAAAGATCTCCCATGCTCATGGATTGGAAAAATCAACATCTTAAAAATGGCCATCCTACCAAAAGCAATCTACAGATTCAATGCAATCCCCATCAAAATTCCAACCCAGTTCTTCATGGAATTGGAAAGATCAATGTGCATTTTCATATGGAATAACAAAAGACCTAGAATAGCGAAATCCATCCTCAACAACAAAAAAACATCTGCGGGAATCACTATCCCTGACCTCAAGCTATATTACAAGGCAATTGTGTTGAAAACTGCATGGTACTGGTACAGAAATAGGCATGTGGATCAATGGAATAGAATAGAAGATCCAGAAATGAGCCCTCATGTATATGGTCACCTGATTTTTGACAAAGGAGCAGTAAACATTCAATGGAAAAAGGACAGCCTGTTCAACAAATGGTGCTGGTCCAACTGGCACTCAGCATGCAAAAGAATGAAAATAGACCCTTTCTTATCTCCTTGTACAAAGCTCAAGTGTAAGTGGATTAAAGATCTCCACATTAAACCATATACACTGAAACTATTAGATGAGAAAGTAGGGAAAACCTTAGAACACATAGGCACAGGAGAAAATTTCCTGAACAAAACACCAATGGCTCAAGCTCTCAGGTCAAAGATTAACAAATGGGACTTAATGAGATTGCAAAGTTTCTGTAAGGCTAAGGACATCGTCAAGAAAACAAAATGGCAACCAACAGAATGGGAAAAGATCTTTACCAACACCACGTCAGATAGAGGCCTAATATCCAAGGTATACAAGGAACTCAAAAAGCTAGACACCAGAGAATCAAATAACCCTATTAAAAAATGGGGTACAGAGCTAAACAAAACGTTTTCAGTTGAGGAACACCGAATGGCCGAGAAACATCTGAGGAAGTGCTAGACATCCTTAGCCATCAGGGAAATGCAAATCAAAACAACCCTGAGATTCCACCTCACACCAGTCAGATTGGCCAAGATCCAAAGCTCAGATGACAGAAGATGCTGTCGAGGCTGCAGAGAAAGAGGAACCCTTCTCCACTGTTGGTGGGGTTGCAAGCTAATACAACCACTCTGGAAATCTGTCTGGCGATACCTCAGAAAATTGGATATAGTACTACCTGAACACCCAGCTATTCCACTTCTGGGCATATACCCCAGAGACACTTTAATACACAACAAAGATATATGTACCACAATGTTCATAGCGGCTCTATTTATAATAGCCAGAAGCTGGAAGGAACCCAGATGTCCTTCAGAAGATGAATGGATACAAAAATTGTGGTACATATACACAATGGAATACTACTCAGCCACCAGAAACAATGACTTAACCAAATTCTTAAGAAAATGGCTGTGTCTAGAGAATATCATCCTGAGTGAGATAACCCAGTCACAAAAGAACAGACATAATATGCAGTCACTGATAGTGGGATGCTAACCCCAGAGGCTTGCACTCCCCCAGAAACAACTCACAGACTGTATGAAGTCCAAGAAATAAAGAAAACAAAACAAAACAAAAAAATATTTACAAAACAAGAAAACTTTAACTATTTCCATGTTATTTTGTTTTACATGTACTTTAGCTCATTGTAACTATTAAGTTTTCAAGGCATACTAACAAACCTTGAAAAAAATCAAGTACTGACTAAAAAATATATTCATATAGTTTTATGTAAAAATTATGTTAAAATCTGAAAAAAGTACTGACAAAAATGTATAATTTTAAGCAAAAATATTTAAAATCTGTACATTTATCTTTGTTTTGTAAAATAAAGTTGTTTTTTAAAAAAGAAGCAAAAGGATTGAAATATTAAAAAAGAAAAAACTCACTGTTTCACCAGGTTGTTTGTGTGTGTGTGTGTATATATATATATCGATAGAAGCAACAGCTGATAAATAATAGGTAGATGGATTGCTGATAGATAATAGTTATAGTCATTTCTCTGTGATAAAATACTGTAACCAAGGTTACATAAAAGAAAGCATTTAGTTGGACTTACAGTTTATTTATTCACTTTACATTCCAATCCACACACCCCCTCCTACAGTCTTTCCCCTTCCCCTTCTACTCTGAGAGATTGAAGGTCCCACTTGATATCCTCCACCTGCCACATCAAGGCTCTGCAGGGCTAGAGGCCAGACAGGAAGCCAAGGTAGGGGAATGAATTCCACACACAGGCAACAGCTTTAGCAATACCCCTTATTCTAGTTGTTCAGGACCCACTTGAAAATGAGGCTGTACATCTGTCATACATATGTGCAGAAGTGTGGGGGCCTAGTTCCAGCCCAGGCACACTCTTTGGTTGGTGGTTAAGTCTCTGAGAGCCCCCAAGGGTTCAGATTAGTTGACTTTGCTTGTCTTCCTGTAGAGTTCCCATTCCCTTTGGGGCTCTCAATCATTACCCCAAATCTTCCATAAGAGTCCCCAAGCTCCATCTTGGACTTACAGTTCTAATGGGTCAGAGTCCAGGATGCCTGAGCAAAGGCATGGCAGCAGGAACAGTTGGGAGCTTACATCTGGATCCACAAGCAGGAGGCAGAGAGAGCTAACTCCAAGTGATCTGAGTCTTTTGAAACCTCAAAGCCTAGTGACTTATGTTCTCCTGCTAGGTCACACTTCTGAGTCCTCCCCAATAGCATAGTCCAAAGACCACACATTCAAATGCCTAAGACTCATTCAACCACTGCAAATAGGTTTATTATAGGAACTGACTTAATATAGTTTGAGAGATTGAAAAGACTCATAATGTACTATTTGAAAGCTGGAGATACAGTGAAGCCAGGATATAATCCAGTCCTCATATCCAGACTCTGATACCAGGACTAATGGTCAAGAGACAGGAAGAATCAGCAGTTTTTGATTTCTAAAAACCTTAGAAACAGGATGTTGATATCAATGGCAAGAATAGACAAATGTCCTGGCTCTAGAAAAAGATATATGACTTTTCCCTCCTACCATCTTTTAATTGTACCCAGGTCTTCACAACATTAGATGATTCCAATGTTCAGGGTTCAAGGGTCTATGGACCTTCTTTCATCAGCCATCAACACTTCCATAGGCACACCACTGAGTAATGTCTCACCATCTAACTTTGTATCCTTTAACCCAGATAAGGTAGCATATTAAGTTAGGAATAGCTAGCAGGGCTCATTCAGTGGCTCTGCTTACCTTGGCTCCTACATGCAGCATGATTCATAGCAATATACACCCTTAGGATTTCCACAGCGGAGAAGGCCTTTTATATTTCGTGCACTTCTCTATAGTCATTTCGTTACCTAACACAATTCACACAGCCATCTCACTTTAAAATGTCAACTCAGTGGAGCCATCTTCCCATTTTGATGGAGAACTAGTTTCCTGGTATGATGGGAGAAATTCCACAACCAATAGCAACATACTTACGGCCAACTTTATTTTGGCTTACAGTTTTAGGGGGAGAGTCCTAATGGCAGGAGAGACACGGCAGCAAGCAACCAGAGCAGGAAGCTGAGAGACTATACTGTTCATTACAAACACAAATCAGACAGAGAACTAACTATAACCAGGGTGTGTCCATAAACTCTCAAATCCTGCTCTCAGAGACATGCTAACTCCAGGAAAGCTTCAACATTTCCCTCACACAGCACTACCAAGAGAGTTTTTCTAATGTGTTCCAATATCTGTTTCTATGGGGGACATTCTGAATTCCAACCCCCATACCTGCTGCAGCCATACCAGACTATAGCAGCAGGGGAAGACCCAGCAGAGTAGCATGTTGGATCTGTAGAATCTACAAGACTCTCTAGGTCCTAGAGTTTAAGCGCTCTAGGTCCTAGGCTTCCCCAACTTTCCTTGTGTTTGTACAGCATGTCCTGTTCCATTACAAAGTCCTACACCTGTACCTTTATTCCCTCTGATTCCCCAGTTAGTTCTAAAGGGAACTATCACTAAAGGGAACTATCACGTTTAGGATGAAAACAGAGTCTCTGGCTGAGGGACTGCTGCTCTCTGCTTCACCCGCTTTAACTATTAGCTGTGAATGCACTTGTCCTGATTTTGCACAAATCTTCTCATACTAATACTTACTTAGGTCATTTCTTCAATCCCAAAGGACAGTCACTGAAGTCCTCGAAATGCCCAATGCCTTCCATTTCAGCACAGATAGTATTTAGGACTCTGTGTGTCCCATAGCCTTATTTAGTTATGATCTCTGTGTTGTCACCTTTTGATCCTCAGGGCTGATAAACTTTGATTTAGAGCCAAGCACAGTGATGCGCACTCTAAGTTCAGCGCTTCAGTGATAGAGGTAAGGTAGATCTCTGTGAGTTTAAGATCAGCCTTGTTTTCATAGCGAGTTGCAGGCCAATCAGGGCATCATAATGAGACTCGCTTTCAAACAAAACAAAACAACAACAACAACAACAAAAAGCAAAAACGAACAAATAAAGAATTTTAAGGGATGAGATAAAATGATTTAGCCTTTTGGTAAAAATATGCGATTTACTTGCCTGTTAAATAGATAACCGATGATGGAAGGGGGGAGCAACTCTACTACACTGTGCACGTTCTCCTCCCTGAATGATTTGGGAGGGGCCCAGAGAGGGGTGGGTCTGCTGCTTCACTGTACAACCCCAGCTGTGTTGTGACTTCCACTGATGTTTCCAGAATCTCTTGGGAGAATGTTGGAAGTCCGAGTTATCCTTCCTTCGCTCCTGTTTGACCAGCACTACTGAGTGTACTTCAGACGACTTTACATTTTAAAAGAGGTGCAAAATTAACCTTTAAAGAGATCATAGTTTCTAAATCTTTCATTTTCCCCTTCAGCACAGAAATTATATTTTGGGTCAACATCGTTTAGCTTAAGATGCATTTTGACATTCATAATGAGAAGACAGTGGAAGGAGAGGCATGTAAAAGTCTTCACTCCTGGAATAGTTCGAGTTGCCAGAGGCAGACGTCACCGTCCTCTTCCCATACTCCAGCATCTCCCTTCTTCTCTACAGATTACTCTTAGTTGGAGTCTTCTGCGTAATTTAAAATGTTATGCAATCATTTGGACATTATGTACATTTGTCAATCTCAGTCATTACATCTGTTAAATGGGGAGAGTATCCCCTACCTTGCTGACCCTAGAAGTCGGTTGACAGTGCTGCAGTTTAAGACATCAGGTGGCATTTGGTGAGCAAACACATTGAATTAGACTTTATTGACTTATCCCAACACTGATTAAATTGTGATGACCCAACACTTTACAGAGCAGCAGGCTGTACCTCAGAATAGTTAATAGAATGGCTAAGTGATGGAGCTGCTAAAAGCCATACATTATATTGTTGAAATGGGAAATCCTTAACTTTGTCTCATTAGAGAATAGACCCTCATTCAGTGTCAAAGCAGAGGGTCTACTGTGTGAGAGACTGCTGTACCTGACCTATTCCCTGGCTGGTCTGTCCATGCTCAAAACAAATTGGAATGGAATAATGGGTTGCTGTAACCCAAGCAAAGAGAGTGACATTTTCTTCTGGGCCATTTTAATTGTGAAGTTTTAATTTTTTCTCTCTGGAATGGCTGTTGGGAACAATGTGGAGGTTACAGGGCATTCCTGTGGGAAAACTGGTTGGACAAAGGAGAGGAGTGAGCATTTTGCAGACATGCAAGGGTGAGATGGTAGAGATGCTGCTGTGGTTCTTCATGTGCAAGCTTTGAAGAATAGAGCAGCTCAAAGTTCTATGAGCTGACTTTGGTTCTTTGAGATATTTTAGAGATCTTGAGGTATGTTACCTAAGACTTATCTTCTTAAAACATCCCACGCTCACTTGCTTGGACTTCTCTGTTCACTTTGTTATATCTTGTCTTATAATAAAATTTGGTTTATTATAAAACTGAATGAAAGGTCTTCTTTGCTTTGTTGTGTTACTTATCTTTGAGTTCAGACAGTCCTGGCTGTGATTCCAACTTCATTTCTGAACACCTGGATAAATGCTTATACAAAAAATGTGTACCCTGAAACTGGCTTTCTTAATGTGGTTAATGGAAAAACAACAGCTGCTTGGTAGGATTGCCAACAAGATCTACCAAAAAAAGGGGAGCTTGGAGAGATGATCCAGCAATAAAAATGCTTCTCTTTAAAGGATGAAGTTTGGAAGCATTCACATTAGGCAGCTCAGAGTCACCTGCTACTATAGCTTTCCAGGACCCAAGAGATCTGACTTCATCTTCTGGCCTCCAAAGGTTCCCCTACAGAAGTGGTTTTCATACACATATGCAACATTTAAAAACACTTCTAAAAATAAGAATAAAAATAACATGCTAATACCACATAGTATAGTATTTGACACAGGAAAGGGCATTAGTACATGGTAGAAATTAATATTAATACTAGAGATTACATTTACAGTTTGAAATTATCCTCTTGAATTTTGCTTCTGGAGAAATTAATGTACTATTCCAATTCACAAGCACAAGCTACATGAAGACTAATGAAATGCTTCTTCTGTACATACATTTTAGAACTTTTTATTGGAAATATTTATTTTTTCATATAATATTTTTATTATGGTCTCCCTCCTTTATTTCCTCACAGACCCTCCCCACTCCCCTTGTCACCCTAATTCCACAGATTTTTTTTTCTCTCTCATTAAAATACAAACAGACATATAATAATAATAAAATAATAATAATATAAAATAAACCAAATAAGAAAAATTAAATAGAAAAAAAGATAAAGCACAAGAAATACATACAGACTTTGAGACACACTCATTTGTACATGTAAAAACCTATTAAAACAAAATTTGAAATCATAATACAATACGTAAAAGATCTCCAAAAAGGAAACACAAAAACAAAAAATAGAACAAAAACATAAAAAAGAAAGAAAAGAAGAAAGAAACTCTACAAAAATGCTGCTGAGTTTGTTTGTGGTTAAACATCTACTGCTGGGCATGGGACTTGTCCTGAAGAGTATCCTTAAGAGTGGTTTGTTTCCCAATGAGACACCATTGGAGCAAACTTAATTTTTCCTATGTGAGCAGTGATCAGTTGGACATAGCTTCTGCGACGGGGAGGGGACTTGGGTAGGAAACTAATAAAATTTCAATTTGTAGTTTATTTTCTCTATTCAAAAACCCTTACTTTCACCAGGACTTGGTATTTTTAAGGTAAACATCCCTGATTGTCCTGTTTTTCACTGTCCTTGGTTGGCTCAAGGCCAGGCTGAGCAGTTACTTGCTTGTGAGAGACACCAGCTGCCAGGGGCAACTCAGATGCTGTCTCTCCTGAGGAAGGTGGTAGGGATCTGTGAAGAGTGTTAATTGCTTTTGAACCTTGTCATCATCCCAGTGTGGCTGAGCAGGGTAAAGAGACAGCCTCAGCAAATGGTACTGAAATGGGTCCTAGAGAGGAGAGTGAAGATCTTCAACCTTGCCTCACAATGGTCGTCTTTGGTCTCAGTCCTAGACCAATGACCCCTCCACACATCTCCACTTCTGGCTTAATTCAAGTATGGATTCTATTTCATTGACTTTGTTTATCTCCTATCTACTTAACACATCTCTTAAGATGATTAAATTCCTTCAAATGTTTATTTAAAACCATTCCCAGAGCTTGATGGAACCGTTCTTTGGTACCATACTCTGCTGAGGTTAAAAATATGGCTTGCATGGCTGTTTATAGTAGTTTATAGATCTCTGTTGCTGAGCCCAACAGATGCCATCATGGCATATAAATTTATGCAAGGATCAATTATCAGCGGGAAGGACCAAGATGGCTGCTGATGGGACCATGAGAACCTTCCACACCAGGATCTGCTTATGTGACCTGAGACAATTTTACTTAAACTTTGTGAGCTTTGAGGGTCTCATGCTTCAGTGCACTTTGGGGATTCTTAAGCCTTCCAGGTTATTCTGAGCTGCCGTTACTGACTGGCTTGGTAAATGCTGATAAAGATAGGGTTGAGATGATGCTGACAATGTTGCTGGTGAGTCCTGGTCCATGGAAGCCTGGCAAGACTTAAGAAGATTTCAGTCCACTGTAGCTCATAGACAGTAGCATCTTTCTTTTGGATTCTCCCATGTTCTTTACTGTAGCTGCTCTGTGTTTGGTGTACTATACCATTTTTTGGCCCTGCCTGCCAGGAGCCTTCCCAGATGATGGTGCACTGGTGAGATTCTGAAACTCAGATCAGAGGCTTGCTTTTACTTTCAGTTTTTCAAAACACCATTAGTTCTTGAATTCTGACCTGAATCATGGTACAACATGGTCCTCCCAAGCCACATAGGCAGGCCGCTGCCTGAGTAGGTAAAGGAAACTGGCTTAGGAAACCCACGCAAAGTTCTCGGTGGCTTCATGGAAACGGCCCCTGATGTCAGCTTCAAGAGGAAACTGGGCTAAGCTTTCCTTCTTCCATCTCTTTCTATACTGCATTTCCTAGATGCACCTTTGGAATGTGTGTGTGTGTGTGTGTGTTTGTGTGTGTGTGTGTGAGAGAGAGAGAGAGAGAGAGAGAGAGAGAGAGAGAGAGAGAGAGAGAGAGAGAGAGAGAGAGAGAGAGAGAGAGTGAGCGCACAGAAGGGTCAGGGCTGACTGAGCACACACTGAATATCTCTCCCAGGGGAAGTAGGTTAAAATATTGGAACTGTTTTTTTTTTTTTTCTGGAGGTGTGTGAAGGACTAGCCCCAGTGAATAATCTCTGATTTTCACATCCTAAAGAGTAAACATATTGTGTTTAAGCATTTTTGGAATCCAGCCAAAACAATATTCACAGGATTGTCTTCAGAAGGCTGACTATGAAGTCAAATACTGCAGCTCCACCCACAGGTTTCTATTTTTCTCCATTGAAAACTGAGCTCCCCATTTAATTTCAGACGGTTGTGAACAGTTATGTGTGTCCAGCCCCATCTTGCTAACCTCAGCCTTCTTTTCTAAGCTCATTAATTGCTAATGAATTCTTTTGGCCACAAAAATCATAAAAATCCCCTGAGTTACCTTTTTTTCTCTCTCCTGTTTTTAATGCTCGTGGGATGGTTGTTCCATTTGTTCAGCATCTGTCCTGGACAACATCTGCCATGTGAGGAAATTTCACTGCTTGCAGAATGACGCGAAAATGAAATGACTTTTTCATGCACTTCAGAGGAGACTGGAGAGCATCCTTCTGACCAAACAGGCCCTTTGTTCTCCTCCTGCAAGTGTTTCTCATTAAAAATGTCATCTCCCTAATAAATTGCTTTCTGCCCTCGCAGCTGGGCCTATTGTTTTCCTGGCTTTGTGCTCACACTGACTCTCTCAGGGAACAGAAAGCAAGAGAAAACATGGATGCTTTCCTCAGAATTTTTTTTTTCTTTTTAACCATTGAAGGTGAATGACAGCTTCTCTGTCGTTGGAGCTTTATAATTCCCCTGATATCCACTATTTGGCCAATTGTCCCAGATCATATGCTGTCAGAGCTTAGAGAGTGCAGGGTGGCTGCTTGTGTCTCTGGATACGAAGTGAAAAGTGACAGCTTGGGGATTATATCCTTGTGGTTTGTATTTTTGCAGGGAACTCTCCAGTGTCCAGTGTTCATTGTCTGATACAAGAAAACATGTCACTGTCTTAACGGAGGTAAGAAATGGAGATATATATGGAAACAGGAATTGGGGGAGTGGGTTTGCCTGTATTTCTCTGTGTATAGGGGGAAGGGTGTCCAAGGACTCTCTTTAGGAGCCACACAAGGGTTAAAAGTCTCCCTATAACTGCCTCCTGTCTTCTCAACTCTGCACAAATGTCTATCCATTAGCTCAGCTGGAGCTTTGCACATCTAAAAATCTTTTCTTCCCAGCTATTCAGGGTACTTTGTACACGTGACAGGACATTAAAATTAAAGACCTTCTGACTTGCAGAGAGCAGGGGAGGGAGGGAGGGAGGAAAGGGAAAGGGAGAGAGAAAGAAAGGAAAGGGAGAGAGTGAGAGAGAGAGAGAGAGAGAGAGAGAGAGAGAGAAAGAGAGAGAGAGAGAGAGAGAGAGAGAGAGAGAGAGAGAGAGAGAGAGAGAGAGAGAGATGCTTTGTGGTAAGGTTTCTTTTATAATTTTAAGGCTTCCTATGGGGGAAAGCAGGATGGATATAATAGTCTGTTGGATGGCATTGGCAACTTGTCTCAAGCTGGGGGCCTGGGCTGAATTAAGATGTAAGTTTGCATGGTTTTCTTTAAACCAAATATTAACATAGACTGAAATTAATATCTTCTCAGAACCCTTTTGCAAAAAAAAAAAAAAAAAAAAGCAGAAGTCATTAAGGCCAAGGTTGACAAGCAGCTTGGCTAGTAGATTGTGTCTTATGACCAGGGCATCTGTTTGAAGATATCATTCTCAATCATACTTCCTTCCTGGTCAGTCATCTTTGAAGCACTGTGAAAACTTCTAGAGGGAGGAGGGGACACGAGTCACCCCATCAGCCATTTACCAAAAGCCCTACAAATGCACAGACAAATCTTTAGCTGGACCCATCAAAACCTGTCTCCATGCTGAAGCTCTGAGGATATGTGTGTGGAACGTTTTCTTTTTAAATGCTTACACATGTTGCAGCCATTGAAATCCCAAGTCACAAGGACAGCAGAGGTAAAACATCTTTCCCTCACTTAAAAAGCCAAGGGAGTCATTACATCAGAGTTGCTGATTAAGACAGACCATAGTGCATGAATCAGAGTTTCCAAAAAAGACAGGTGGGGGAGGATTTTGTATCAAAGCCTAGACTTAAAAAAAAAAAAAAAAAAGACAGAGATGCAGGACATCATTGTGTTTGTTTCTTCAACAAACATCATAGCATTTTTTATTAAGCAGATATTATTTTAGCTTCTGTAGATTCAGTCAGTGATGTGAATGACAAAGGGTCTGTCTAAAATGATTCTCAGTAAGATGTAAGGTCAGTTGTAAATGAACAGTGATAATAGACAGGGGCTAAAGAGAAAGTCCATCATGGTCAGTGAGGCCAGTGATGGTGAAGGAGAGGAGAGAAAGGCCGAGCAATGATGGTCTGCAACGATCTCTGTAAGGAAGACATCTTCAGTGACGTACAGAGCTAGGTCAGTACAGTGGGATATATCCCAGGTTCTTGAAGTGCTTGATTGCTATTGGAGTGTAGCATGGAAAGTCCAGGAGCTGAATGATTGGGAATGTAGGGCTTCCCTAGGAAGAGGATCCGTGTATACTTGGCAGTATGCATGTGAGTAGCATAGGCCAGGGCAGACATTATACATTGTATGCTGGGGTGGAGGAAGGCAGAGAGGAAGCAAGTATTTAGAAATCTCACACAAGCCTCAGTATGATCAGGTTTCAGTGTAAGGAAACTGTGTTGACCTGGTTCCGCTTACAAGTTGATGTTCTTGGCAACATCAAAACCAGGACACCGTCAAGAGCATGTGTGAGCTTCACGCTTGAGGATTGGCGGGACTTTGGTGGCTGTGGGAGGCGTCATTGGAGATTTTTAATGCTCTCTGCTTTCTGAATCACTGGGATGCAGACACCTATAACCTTAGGCTTCTCTTGCCTCCCACTCAGTCACTGCCACACCTCCTGTCTATGATGGACTGAAACTGTGAACTAAGATCCAACAGATTTATCTTCCCATAAAGTGTTTCTATCAGGGTCTTGGGACCTATCCTGCACACATGACCAATACAGTCACACATACACCGTGACTTTAGAAAAAATATTAACCATACTATGTCATAAGCCTTATCTTTTTACTGCAAGTACAGTGAAGAAACCCCAAAACTCTCTACTATCATGTAAATAACTCTCTGTGTCCTATTCTGTATGCTCATGTGAAAATTTCAGCTTTCAATCAGATGGAGACAGAGCCCAGATTCCTGGTAGGTGCCTGTTGATTTACATTTGGAAATGACATGTATTCTACCATCAGGAAATCTTTTGTTGGCTATGAGGCACTGGACTTAGTAAACATAGGTGAGCAGTTTAGTCTTTTGGTGTCTGTGCCAGTCCTTAAATGACTTTGACCCTCTAACCATAAAGAGGACAAAGTTGTAGAATAGTAGGACTGATAGTCTTGCTTCTAGTTACTTGAGATTTTAAAGGTTGCTGAACACCAACTGTTAAGCATATGGCATCATTATCCAAGTAGGGAAACAGTCCAGAATGGTTACATCACTTCCACACAGCTGTTCTTGCAAAGTTAGAATTGGGCCTCAATTAACCCCAGTGCAGTGGCTGCATCCAATTAATTACAACGTTAGATTCACTAGATACGATTGCTTCAGTAAAGTCCCTGACAGATACCAGCCCCCTCACAAATGCATGTGACTATGTCAATGAAACTTTCTTTATAAAGAGAAGTGGTAGATAAGACTTCATCTCTGGCCAGTGGTATGCTAACTTCTGGATAGATTACAGTGAAATGTTAAACATAATCATACGTAATGAGCTTTCCATCAGTTTTCCATAACGGCTCTTGTTAACAATAAAACCTAGAACTTCTGAAATATGTGTCCACTATTATGAGACCATGCAAGCCCACTTGCTGAATACCAATTCCAACCAGCACCTTCCCAGCTGTGTGGCCTGGGACAAGCAATTGGCATCTTATACTTGGGAATGAGAAATGGGGCTTACCCAGCTACCCTCCAAAATCATTGTAAATCATTTATAAAAAGCACAGTTGCAAAGTTGGCAAAATAAGGATGCCATGCATATCACAATCTGGGCCCAGAGGTCCTTGAGTTGGAACTGATCTGAAAGCCACCTCTCATAGAATAAAATTTCATGGTACCAAAGGTGTCATGTAAGCTTAAAAATGAAGAAAACAAAATTCCTATCTAGCTATGAAACCAATGAATGACAATGATGCCTAGCATAGCATAACAATCCTAAAGATGTTGTAGTGGCACATATACCTTGGTGGTAACCAATGGCGCTCTAATTGGACTTAGAGGGAACTAGCTGAACAAGAGGGAAACTATACCTGATACTAGAAACCTAGCCAACTCTCCAAAGCAAGTGAAGTCACAGATCTTGGAGAAGAACCTACAACCATCACTTTACAAAACCAATGTTAATTCCCAATTATATTCTAAATAGTTGTCCCTATACTCACAGATAAGAATATCCCTCATCCCCACCAAGAAATTTTCATTTTGCAAAAAAGAGTGACCATTAGAGAAAATCAACCAATCAAAATGCAGAGTTATAAAACCCAATAGATACACCTACAACACACTCCTGTACCTAAGGGTCAGGGAACATTGCAGAAGTGAGTACATAAAAATTGTCAGAATCAGAGAGTCAGGGAGTATTCTCTGAGGTCTTCTAGTAATGGCAAAGATACAGCTATAAAATCTGCCTCAAAATGAAATGAACAAGAACAGCACTAATACAGATGGAATAGAAGCTTACAAAGCCTTGGAAGCCTCAACTCTACACAAAGAACTAAGGAATGCTGAGTTTGAGAAATAGACTTTCCCAGTAAAAAGCTTATTGACTGGTTATCCAATGCCAAGGGGTCAGCCCGCAATGCATACATACAAGTAACATTACACAGACTGAGCAGGTTATATTTATATATTTAGGAACACACACACACGTATATATATATATATATATATATATATATATATATATATATATATATATATATATGCAAAAATAATTATGATAAAAGAGGCCATGATTTGAAAGAGATCAAGTTTGGGTATATGGAAGGAGGTATTTGGAGGGAGAAAAGAGGAGAAGACAATGATGTAACTATAGCATAATCTCAAATATATATATATTTATAATCAAATATATATATTTGCAACAGCCAAAGAGAATTTATCAGGTAGTCTTATGAGAACGAAAGAAGACTAGTATTAAAATTCATCTTACTTTGGTTATGGCTTTTAGGATAAAGGAAAGAGCTAGTTATGGGGGAAAGAGATTCATTTCATCCATTTTAGGGGTATGTGCCTAACCTTTTAAAGTGCTTTCAGTCTCTATTTGTTTAATCGTCATAGCAAAACTTAATTGTCTTACCTGTTCCACAGCTAATAAATTAAGTGGGACACATTTCAGATCAGTCGAATGGCAGAGGATAGAACTCACAGTCAAAAAATGCTATTTCTATTGTGGGGGCAAATCTCTCCTAGGAGATGACAGTTCAGAGAAACCTGGTGGTGTTCTTTTAATGGTAACTAACATTTCATCCTAATGAGACTTTGGGTTAGAAGTCGGAGACACATTTGTCTTGAACAGCTGGATCCATTGGTGTCGCAACTTGGCATAGACAGTAAATGCATGTGGTACTAAGTAAAGGCAGAGACTGAATCTACGAGGCATCCAGCTAGCCAGAGCTGATAAACCACATGGCCCTTTTTTTCATGGGCTCTAACCAAGCCAAGATGCCTTACTGACCAAATAGTAGGTACAACAGAGCACTAGGCACTGAAGAAGAATGATGGGATGTATGGTCATCAGAGGACCGGATAGCTTTTTAATTTTCAACTAGCCTACTTTCCAGGCCCCTGCATGTACCACTCTTCATTCCTTTCTCCTTTCCTTTCCACCCACAGCTGCTTCTCTCAAGGCATCCCCCTCCTTTTTCAGAGCACATGACTAGCAGAGCTTCTAGCAGAGGCCCTTTCCTGGAATTTAGAGTTGTCTTACTTAGCACCTGTTTTCTATGCTACCATTAGGATGCTCTCCCCTCCCACCCACCCCCCCCCCCCACTCCCAGCCTCCTTCCCAATCTCTCCTTCCCATCACCTCTCTTTTTCCCTCCACCTCCCTCCCCTCCCTTCCCCTTCCACCCTCCTTCCCTCCCTCCCCCTCCTCTGTGTGTGTGTGTGTGTGTGTGTGTGTGTGTGTGTGTGTGTGTGTCTGTCTGTCTTGATCACAGGCTCACCTCAACACCCAGTAGTGAGCTGTTTTGTATGTTTCTCTCCCAGTAGATGAGGCAGTTGGGGAGGAGGGAGCAGCACACATATGTCTGATAGACACATGTGCAGATCGAATGCGCAGGAAATAAATGTAAGAGAAAAGTTTGAGCAGAATATGTAGGGACACCAGGCTATGACACCGAGAAAGTACAGAAAAGAGTAGTGCACCTATGGTAATGACAGATCCAGAAAAAACTCTACTGTCTCAAACAACTGATGTAGGGAGCTGCGCTGTGCTGCACCCCAAAGATGGCGCAGCCCTCCGCCCTCTGCCTTCCGGATGGCGAGCGCTCCCTGTGATAAACAACTTCTTATTTGGACGCACTTGCCTGGCTCCTTAACTTCCGCATGGTTACAACATATCTGCATTGCCCACGTGGCGGTTTATGGTTTGCCAGTCTAGAGTATTTAGCCTGCTCCCTTCCCTCCCCCGGGAGTGGAGACCAAGGCAGAAACAGAAGCAGAAGCTTGTTCAAGGATCCTGAATAAACTGCTTGAAGAAGATCTTCCCGGGTCATGTCTTCCTTGCTGGTTGAGGTGGGGCGTGACAACTTGAGGCCACTGTCTGGCAGCCCTTCCCTTTTATCTTATCCAAAATAACATGTTTGATATCCCCAGACTCTAAGAGTATAATGAGAATTTTGAAAAAAAAAAATTAAACACAAAACTATAAGAATTTCTTTTTTTTTTAATTTTAATCCGTGGTGTGGGGAGTTGGGGCTGCTCCAAACTGTCCACAGCAGCTGACTATGGTTTGTCTGGTACTCCAGCAAAGGCGTGGTTTTGCCAGCTTCACATAGCTTCTTCAATTGTGTGATGTTTGGAATTCTGAGATCTTTTTCAGAGGGCATATGAATGATAGAGCTCCGGTAATTGGTTGTTGGTCATGAGAGAGGGGTTGGTTGTAAGTTGTCAGTAGTTGTGCTCAAAGAAGAAACAAGAACAAAGAAACTAGATTCAGAAATGTCTCTCTCTCCCCTCTACTGGTCTTTCCTATCTAGTGATGGGAGTGAAATGGGGAGGGGGAAGAAGGGGGAGAAAAAGAAGAATCCACAAAGCAGCAAAGATCAGCTACATCAGAGCCTAATTTGAACTTCTGTGACCAGTTCCATTTGCTTAATATTAGCTTAAAGATCAACTCACTCCTGCTAGTAAAAGTCAAGCAGCCTCTGAGATGAATATTTCTGGTTTTTATCGATTCTCTAGGGTATCTCCTTACTACCAACCGAGCCCTTAAGAGTGGGTCTAAGAATCAGTTATGTAATAATACAGCACAGTTCTTATCAGAAAAAAAAGGCTGTTCAGTTATTTTCATCTGCTTAAAACTGCAGATTGGGGAAAAGTCATTTGATTATTAATTTTCAAGACGTTTTAAACTAATTTGTAACTGGACGTGATTTTTAAAAATATTGGCAAAGATCTGATACACTTGTACTCTTTTTAGTTTGATAAAATAATTTGGAATGTGCAACAGTGCTTTTTCAATAGATGAATCATTTAGCAATTAAATTCTGATTCTAAGACTTAATAAAAAAAACTGCCGATACTATTTGGCTCTCTGAGACTCTCAAATTCTGCAGGTTCTTGATGGACTATTTATATCCCCTGGCTGGGGTTCTTTGAGATCAAATGGCTGCCATGAGACCTTTTCTTTCCCTTTATATGATAGATGGATTTTACCATCGCATTTAAGGTAAGTATGAGCATATCAGTATTTTTTTTCTCCCCTTGAAGTTATTTCTGGGAAAAGCAACTTTCTTCCGTATACTGCCACTGCCCATGTGTTTCTGCTCCTCTCTTGGGGCTCTTGGAAGACAAAAGGAATTAATAATGATTTTCAAGTGAGTTGGGAATTTAAACAACACAGCTGGATGGACTTATCCTGTTCCATGTCTGGGGCCTCAGGTGGTAAGGCATTATTAATAGCTCGGATAGGAACAGGTCGAGATGAAATCATTTGAAGGTGAATTCGTTCACAGGTTGAAAACATAGGAGCTGGAAGAACTCCAAGGTCGATCCCAGAAAAGATTTTTCAACCAGGATTGTGTCTGGGGCCTCTTACTCTGAAGTCCTGGGGAGTGAGTTTAGTCACTGGAAGGCAATCTGTTATGAAAAGTGGATTGAAACAAAAGAGGGAGCTGATCCAGATGTGAGTCTGTGTGACTGAAATCCTGGCACCGGAGGCAGAGGCCGGAGGAGCTTGAGCTCATGGCCAGCCTGGGCTACACAGTGAATTCAAGTCCAGCATTACATTGAGATCCTGTCTCAAAAACATCAGGTGCATGCATTGTGGATCAGGGGCAAAGCAAACACCTGGGTTAAATTGCTAATGCTGAAAAATAAAAGTGATGGGAAACTTTTTCTTACCTTGTCAGCAAAATAAGTGTTTTCTTTGTAAATCCTCCCAGCCTAAGGCATTTTGTTACAGCAATCCTACATAAATTGACTAAGAAAATTCACATGGCCTACAAGAAAGTCTACACCTATTGTTTTCCCCACCTTCTTTACTGAGTAAAAGCACTATCAAATTATTGTCATTTATTATGTATGTATGTATATATTTTAATAAACATAATGTATGGGAATAAAATTAGGTTATTAGGTTATGATTTGATTGTTTTGGCCAAAACATGATTGCAATTAGAAGTTTGTAAATAAAATTTGTTTTTCATTCTCTGTGTGCTAAGAACAAATTTTTAAAAAAAAATATATAACTTTCCTTTAAAATGTGGGAATTATACACATAAATGCTCTGTTACACTTCCCACTGGCAGATAAATTGGGAATTGGTGTTTTGAAACACACAAAAAAAAAAAATGGTATAGAGAACATTAAATGAGTAAAGAGACTTGAAGTTTCTATGTGAAAATACCTGTAATATATTTGTGAGTCTTAGAACCATCCAGATACTCAAAAACTTTGTTAAAAATATTTTTCCAAGGTCCCATAATAGACATGGTCAATCTTGGCCAATAATTTAAATGCCTGGGTAGTGAAATGGACTTTGTCCACTCCACATCTGGTAGAAAGTCAGCTAGGTTGCATCTTGGTTCCAGACTACTATGCAGTGACAAAACTACATGGAGCTTTTCTCACATAATGAACACCTAAGATTCAATTCAAAAATTTTATAAGTATGGGGTATGATAATCAAATTACATTTTATCCTAATTGTTACTTATTAAAAACCTGCACAGTATAAAGCTCTTGAAATTGCCCCTCAGAGACAATTCAGTCATGTTTTAGCCAGGAGCCAAATTGCCACTATCTGCCCATTTTTACAAAAAAAATTAACTGCATCTGGGTTTATCAGAATTTTCTGAACGAATCTAGTTAATTATAGCAGTGAGAATATTTCTTGGTTAGGGAAATCGTCTCAGGTGCCAGAAAAATGCAACATTTTCCTTCTTCTCATAGAAACGTTGGCACAATGGAAGGAAATAGGTAATTGCTCATCCCGATTTTTGTTGAGATTTCAGCTCTCCCTTGGTTTTCCTGTTCACTTGGGCATGTTCTTCCACAGTGCTAGTACTGAGTTATCCTGGGGGATTGGCTATAATCCCCAAAGCACAGAGTTGCTGAGGATTGAGGACCATGAATCTCATGGAACACAGTGCTCTGCAGACAGTTGGCACATGGTCACCATTAGTAATTATTTCATTTTCCCCACAGTGCCATCGGAGTCTCTGTTTCTCATCCCTAGCCTCCTGAAGACAATTTCTAATGCTAACACTCATCAATGGTCCTTGTCCAAGGGAACCCTTAAAACCATGGTTTGAAGAAAAAGCACAGGGTATGACAAATCTTCCTGTGTTACAGGAATGCCAAGGTTTATGTAGCCAGACACATCTTGCTTTCTGGGACATTTCTTCCATCAGGATGTACTGATTCCTCATTCATTCTTTCAGTTGTATTTCTGAGCCCACTTTTCCACAATCAAATGTTTCTTGCGTTTTTGTTTGTTTGTTTGTTTTGTTTTGTTTTTGTTGTTGTTGGTTTTGTGTGTGTGTGTGTGTGTGAGAGAGAGAGAGAGAAAGAGAGAGAGAGAGAGAGAGAGAGAGAGAGAGAGAGAGAGAGAATCATAAGAATTCAAGCAGGGATGAAATAAATGTAAGCCTACCAAGTAAGCACAGAACTACAGGTTTTCCTTGGTATGTCCCCCAAAACTCATTATTGTTTGATGAAAACATAGCAGGTTATGGATGCACTTCGTGGATAAAGTCCAGCATTCACTAAGCCTTAGGTTTCGTCCCTAGCATGGCATAACCATATGTGGTGGTATATTCCTGTGATACCAATACTTAATTAAATTCAAGGCCTGGAGGAGGGGCTCATGAAGACCCGCCATCAACTGAGGAGCCATCATTGGCAATTGATCCCTGATGGGGGATGGCATGTCAATATTTTGAAAGGAATGTGGTCCGAGAGAAGCTGCCCATGCCTTTGTTGATTTTACATTCTACATCCATGCATGTATGCTTCCTATGATACTCTTTTTTTTTTAAGTACAGTGTCATGTGTGGTAGCCTAGAACTTTAATCCCAGCACTTGGGAGGCAGAAGCAGATGGATCTTTGTAAGTTTAGTCTGCACAGTAAGCACCAGACCAGCTGTGGCTATATAGTAAGGGAAGGGAACGGAAAGGCAGGGAAGGGAAGAAAAGGAAGAAATTGAACACATAAAGGAAAAGTGGTGGGTAGGATAGGAGGGCATTGGAGAGGAGGAACCAGGATTTTAATCAAACTATATATGCATCTATAAAATTCTGAAAAATAAAAATAGTTTTATTTTTAATGCAAGACCAGAACTCTCAACTAACCTAGTCCCCTGAGATCTCTCGGACACAAAGCCACCAACCAGGCAGCATACACTAGCTGGAGCAAGGCCCTGACACGTATATAGCAGAGGACTGCCTGGTCTGCCCTCAGTGGGAGAAGATGTGCCGTTGAGATACTTGAGGCCTCAGGGAGTGCAGAGGCCTGGTGGGGTCTGGGGGTGGGGTGGGGGACATTGTCTTGAGGACAGGAAGCAGAGGAATGGAATGGGATGGGAACTGGGAGAAGGCAGACCAGGAGAGGGGCCAAGGCTGGACTGTAAAGAAAAAATGTAATAATAATTTAAAAAAAGAAAAGGAAAAGAAAAAATTGAAGATAATAAATGAATGTAAACAAACAAACAAACAAACAAATAAATAACTGCAAAGTCACCCTTGGCTACATAGTAAGGTGGAGGACAGTCTGGGCTATGTGGATGAAACCCTGTCTCAAAACAAATAAATAAAAACATGTACAAGAAAAGAAAATAGAAAATATCTGGTTAAAAAGAATACATCGCTTATATCACTATGTGGAATTCTGGTTGCCTTTCCTGTGATCTCATGGCTGACTATGGGTTTTCTCACTGTTTGGCATCCTGAATAAGCATCCAGATGTGTAGGGCTAACCTGGGGGAAAGTGTAAAGTTCTAAATCTGCTCTCCCTTTAATGTGTACGGGTTTTTATTCCTCTGTAAAGGATAAAAGTAAGTACATCGGCAAGTCGGGAACCTTCTGAATGTTCTAATCATGGGCCTTCCTTCTTTGGCAGCGAAGGGGCAAGCATCTTTGTAAGGACCATCAGGACAATATGCTGAACTTCAATCTGACTCAGGAACCAACATACCTCAAATGGCCCTTTCTTTTATTAGCCCGGGAGGAACCAAACTTTCTGATTCATTTATCTTCATCTCAAGTAAATAGGATCCATCATTCTTGTAAGATATGATGGTCAGATAATAAACACTTGACAGGCTAGGAGTCTTCCCAAAGTCAACGGAAAGCAAACAACGCTGGCAAAAAGCACGTGCTCTGAGCATGTGCCTGGGGCTGCACACTAGCAAAGGAGCTGGGATGGACTGTCATTTGCTTTTCTCCTCACCACAGTCTGTGAAAGGAATTCTCATTTGCACAAGAGGAAACGGCGGCCTGGGAAGGCTAACTCATTTTCTCAGGATCACAGCACAGGCAGTTGGCAGATGGGGTGTAGAGCTAGTTCTCTCCTCAGGGCTCTGGGCTCTGGATTCTGGGTACCACATGGCTCGGTTTAGCTTTTGGCTACCACTGGCTGCTGCTCAGGACCCCTCATTCAGGCCCTCTAATTCCACTTCCGGTTTTTAAATGAGAGATCGTTTTTTTCTTGACTAGCTTTCCAATTGCCAGAATAATCCCTAAAAATAGCTTTTAATAAGTTTGTGCAGAAGTTGAAAGATTTGATATCCTCATGTAGTCAATAAAGTGCTTGCTGGGAGGTGCAGCCTGGGGGCTTATCTCCAGAGACTATTTCCCTCTTTCCTGTCTCTTTGCATGCGTTCATGCATTCACACAGACACCTGCTCACTGTCTCCCATGCTCTCATGGATTACATACAGCGAAATGTATTTCATAA
Source organism: Micromys minutus (assembly GCF_963924665.1). Taxonomy (NCBI): domain Eukaryota; kingdom Metazoa; phylum Chordata; class Mammalia; order Rodentia; family Muridae; genus Micromys; species Micromys minutus. The sequence goes on along the minus strand of NC_137972.1, from coordinate 73,711,497 downwards.
TATTCAATTCCAAAGGAGGTGGGGGAGGAAAGGAGACCTGCTGGAGATTTAAATGACTTCGAATCTACAAATGCATGTGAGACAGAAGAGCTGGATCATTTTCTTCCCCAGCATTTCCATAAACCGTAGCTTCTAATATAGCTCTCATCTCTCAGTGCTAAGCAGAAACAGATGTATCCTGTTAATCGTAATTTATGTTCAGGAAAGGGGGTGATTCTATTTAAACTTTGCCTCTCCGAAATATATTGGGATTGTCTCGAGACAATAGAAATAAATTTCTATGAAAATAGCCAGCCCCACCCGCACAAAAATCATTCCCGTTATTTACATCCCTGGGAGAAGATAGCATAGTAGGAGAATGTTTTTTGTTTTTTTATGAAGCCCTGGCTACAAGTTCTGAAGCTAAAGCTGCACGGCTTTCCTGTGTACATGTTAAGTTGTCATGCTAATGGATGCGGAAGGAAGCACCCCTGTGACGTTATGCAAACCACTTAAGGTTTTAATTTTTTTTTAATGTATGTGCCTCTGGATACTCCTGTTTATTTGTATGCACACCCTATGTATGCAGGTGCCTACAAAAGCCAGAAGAGGGCGTCAGATCCCCTGGAATTGTTACAGGTGGTTGTGAACTACCCAGCATGGACTTTGGGAAGTGAACTTGGGTCCTCTGCAAAAACAGTAAGTGGCCTGAACCATGTGTTTAGTCCTGATCACTTAGGTTTTCAGGAAACTTTTTATAGGTAAGGCAATGTCACACTAGGCTTCTGATATAGTCCACGCTGGAAGATTTGAAGGTGACTACCCTCAGAATAGGCCTTTGCTTTTTTTGTCCCATTGCCATATACAATTTTCATTTTCTTTCAAAAGGAGTTGTGTACCAACTTCTCTTCCCACAAGACTGTTATAAGCATCCATCCTGATTAAAATACCTAATAAAGTTTAAGAGCAATGCACACCAGCCCTACAGCCCAATTGTTGAGGGATTTTAATATATTCTTCTGCATGCTGTTACCTACCTGACATACAATGAGGGAAAACCACACTGGGGTCCTTAGAAATTTCTGTTGACACTATCATGCCTTAGTCTTCTCCCTGTAAACACCAGAGCACAGTCATTCCTGACCTGCTACCCATGAAGTGAAAATGTTTATAGACTGTCTTTCACAGCTTCGGCATGAAGAATACCTTACCCATTTGGGATGTGACAATAGGATATTTTAATTTCCTGTTGGTAGTTGTATTTAACCCTGTGTAACATCTGATAGTTGTAAAATGGCAGCAGATGGCATGAAACAGAACACACAACTGGCTTCATGTTAAGTTTCAGGCATCAGTAGAGGGAGCCAGAGGAAGCTGTAAATGTTGCCAGTGTCAGGTCCCTGTGCACAAGGGAAGTTTGCGATGGATAACATATCTACCCTAAATGTCTTAGACTAAATTTTCTCTTGGATCTAAAGATGTGTAGAATCTAGCCATCCATTCCAAGAAGCTGATACTCGAATAGAAGGAAGCATCATGCTTTAGACATGCATTAAATGACCAGCGTGCACAGTGATGCTCAACAAAGTATCCATGCTCTGAGTGCTTCCAAGAGAGTTCAGACAACTGTTGCTAGGAATGTCTCCAAGGAAAGTGGCCTTCCCAATTTGAGCTGGGACAATCTGCACCTGACTCATGTCCTTAACATGGACCTGGGAACGTTAATTAATTAAGAAACCCTATTAAGTTATCTTAATGAGGATGGATGTCTATAACATGCTCATGGGAAGAACATGTGGTACTCAACTCAGGAGGAAGATGTAGGTTGTTGAGATCAGCATTCCAGATGCTTGGAAGAGAAGCAACCAGGATGAAGCCTATTTATGTGTTCATTTCTCTCATGGAGCCTGACTACAGTACATCTTTCTTCCTAAGTTTATCAAAGGTCCCTAAGTGTTTGCTGAATTATAATACATATCAGAGCATAACATGGAAGGCTTGGCTAACCCAATATAAAAATAAAAATGGAAAGTTGTGGTATAGATTGACCACAGGAGCTACAAGTCTCATACAGCTTGAGTCTTAGCAACACTAGAGAACTATTGAACATTCTGGATCAGTTGAGTGGCATGCTATAGTTTCAGTATGAAACTTAGACATGGATGAGATCAATCAATTAATCTAATTTATATAATTTTCTGCTTTCAAAACAAAGTGTTTGGAGCTGGACTGAGGTGACACATACCCTTAATCCAAGCACTTAGGAGGCAAAGGTAGGCATATCTCTGTGACTTTGAAGCCAGCCTGGTCTATAGAAAGACGTATATAGGACAGCCAGGGCTACACATAGAAACCCTGTCCCAAAAAATTTAAAAAACAACAATAACAACAAAAACATTGTAATCAATTCTAGAAGCGTATAGCTATTGAAATTATCAATATTATGTCTGTTTTTAAGTTTCCTCAAACTGGAGGAAACATGTAGAAATTAAATTGTTATGCATCTATTAGCTGCCTTGTCTCTTTCCACTTGAGAGCTAAGGGTATGGAAATGGCTTAATCAATAGTGGAAATGACATAGGCTTTTAGAGTCATTCAAGTTGCTGTCATAGATTTCTATAAAGTGAGACCTTGAGAAACAAGAACAAGTGAAACTTAAAGGGAAGATTTGGTTCCTTGTTTTATTCAGAGAAACTAAGGTCACCTAAGCTGAGCATACCAGCTGTCGTGTGGGGAGGGTGTCAGTTCTGACCAGCTTTCTCAGTTGCTGTGGGACATGCTGTAGAACCTTGTTGCATTGCTGGTCTCTGTAAAGCACCAGCCCCTTACAGTAGTTTCCATTGTGGGTTACCCTTCTCATGGAAAGCCTATTACATGCTTCCTGGATTCTGAGGCATTTCAAAGTGATGTGAGTGTGTGTGCATCCCATAACCTAGGTTATCCAATGAGACTTGAGCAGCATCATTGGAAAGGAAACTTGGTTTTAAGCAACCAGCAACATTAAGTTATGTGTTGCCATCCAGTAAGTTGTATGTGTTCCTGATTTTGGTACATCTGAGAGAAATTTTAGAACCATGGCTGTGAGACTTTGAGTCATAGAGGAGCCAAGGAAACATTGGTGTGGCTCGTACTGAGGCAGATGCCTTACAGGAGCCATATAAGAAAATAAAATCCATAATGCCTGCTTGTGAGTTGGATGTGATTTTTTTCCCATCAACTCTCATGCCAAGACATAGCATCCTAAAGTAATGAATGATCTTAAGGAGGTTGGACCTTGAAAATTGGAGATTTGTACTTTAAGTTCAATAGAGGCTGTGTTGAAGGAGTTCTAGGTCTTTTGAGAGCAGATTAACACTTTCATGAGTAGGTTTCCATAAGCATGCCTGTCACCTGCCAAGAGTCCCTCTATTCATGCATTTTTCCCTTCCACATCTGCATTACCTAATAAAACACCCAAGTTCTTCATCAAATTCTGGAACAAATGCTATTTAGCGTTTCCAGAAAGCAGAATTATAACCTAAGTTAGCATTTCTTCTTTATAAAGTGCCTGCAGCAGGTATTTTGTTATAGGAACACAAAACCCAGACACTGTTGAAAGGACTAAAGAGCATGATGAAAATTCACCCACAGAATTCTTAGTGTCAGCATGTTCAAGCATTGGAGGTAGAGTTGATGGGGCAAACAAGGGAGTAGCAGATGGGCAAGGAAACTAGCTCAGACTAGGAACGATTGGAGAAAATATTTCGAGTGGAAACAATGTGGAACATAATATCAGTTTCAAGCTGTGAGACAAACTCAAGAGACCCACCAGGAGAAAATGAGAGAATATAACAGGATCACTGAACAGCTGATTTGAAAATTAAGATGTAGCCTTCAAAGCCAGATTATATTCACCCTTACTCCGTTAGGCAGTGAGGAGTCATTCACAACATATAATATAGGGAGTGGCTGAGTCAGAGCTATGACTTAAAAAAAGTCATTAATCATAGAATAGCAAATGAGAAAATTATGAAAGAGCCCTACTATCAAGGATATTAGCAATTGTCTAGTGCTCAGAGAGAGGCGAGAAATGCAGAATTTATTTGTGGTAATGTTACAGGGATCTGCAGTGGTTTTAATGCAACAAGGATAGGCCAAAGTTGAGCCTAGAAACCAAAGAATGGACAACTATCCTATCGGAAACAAGAAAGGCAGGGTAAAGAACTGTTCCTTAGAATTGCGGGGTTCGGAAGCACATTGTGAAATGTAGGGACCCCTGCATTTGGATGGACAGAACAGACTTAGCACCAAGAAGGGAAAGTAGGTGAGAATTACCTCTTTGAAGTGATTCTATGCATTAGCAGTAAACATCACACCATACCACAGTGGGAAAATAAAGTGCAAAAGAGAACAGCAGGCTTCTCTCTGGTAAGGTACCTTATGATTTAAGACAGAATGTGAATCTTGTAGTTTGACTCTGGCCCGCTGCCATTTGGTACAGGTTAATGTCATTTTATTAAGGATTACAGCCCATGGATAACTTCAGCCATTTTATTTCCTGTCCATTACAAGAGTCAGAGTCACAATACTGACCTGTAACTGGTAACAAAAAAGACAAATGCATTATCTCTAGAGTCATTGATCCTGATGATCCTTGCAAAGCTTATGCAGTCCCAGCACACACACACACACACACAGGTCACACACACACACACACACACACACGTCACACGTGTGTGTGTGTGTGTGTGTGTGTGTGTGTGTAGGTATCCATCTTTTATTTCATTAAAAGTATACACTTAATGCAACTTTTAAAATATTCACAATAAGAAAAAAACTAAGGAGCATAAATATCCAATTGTAGATAATGCACAATATTGCTATGAGTACCCCAAAGTAGTCATTAGCAATGACAGAGTAGACATATGTTCTTTGAGAAGGAAGTCCAATACATCTATACCAAATACAAAAGTAGCTTAGGGTCCAGAAAAAGATAAGGTAGTTCATCAGTTTAAAACACCCATTGCACTTGTAGAGCACCTGCATTAGTGCCCAGCACCCAGAGGGGGAGGGGTAGCTCACACATGCCTGCACCTCCAGTTCCAGGGCATCTACTCTCTCTTCTTGTCTTCTTGAGCTCCTGTACCAAAAAATATATACACTCAGGTACACATACACACTTGAAATAAATATTTTACAGTAATTATTTTCATTTTAAAAAACATTTTAAAGGCAAAATTATATGTAAATAAATATTTTAAAGTAACAAAATTTTATATATGTAGTCATACATATTTTGCATTCGATATAAACCCACATCAGACTATTCAAATCATATCACATAGATTATAGGTACAGGTATAGATACAGGTTTATCTGTTAGCAAGGCAGCTACATAGGAATCTGTAAATTCATCAAATCTGTAAGTTCATCAAATATCAACACAAATTCATTTTGTTGGGGGATTTTTTTGTTACTTTGTTTATAAAAGAAATCGCACTTTGCAACAATTTAATTGCAGTTATTGTTCTATAGAAGATTGATTTATGAAAGTGAGAGGCATAGGTCATAGAGAGAGAGAGTGGTGTTGCACAAGACCAGGTTGTTGCCAGGGCTGAAAGAGCAGGCTGTGTTTCTATGCTCTAGAAGACATTAAGACAGTAAGCCAGGCTGGACAGACAGTCGCGTGTTCAGAGAGAAAGAGACATTGTACGGAGACACATTAGAGTGTTATAGGGCTCTAGCTTCAATGTCTTCACCACCCCAGCCGTATTTCCTAATATGGTCGAGTTTTACAGTTGTCTGACAGCTGACAAAGATTTTCACTTGTGAAAGGAATGATACATTATTGAAATAAATACTGAGCAATTTACCATGAATTAGCAAATGCCAGGGGGGAAGATATCCCAAATAAAAACATGAGTGCTTCTATTAATCTAGTTGTGATTCACAGCAAGCACTTAGAGGGGAGTTTCTGCATGACTAATTCTCTATTCTCTGAAGGAAATGTCCTCAGCAGAAAAGTGTTCCGATCATTGAAATGTGGATGGACATTGACCCCAGGTCACCTTAAAAATGTGCTTTCTGGCTTTGGGGGGCGCTGCTTTCCTTTTCAGTTTTAGACTTTTCCTGTTCACTATCAACTTGGGGGGGGAGTCAGAGCTTTATCTTTATTAAAAACATATGTCAGGGAAAAAAAGCAGCACTAACAGACGCTCAAGCCAGTGGGCTTTAACCTTAGGACCGTCTGAACCGCTCAGCTGTTTCTGCTGATTGTAAAAAATTACACCCGCCTAATCCTCTTCCTTTAGTCCCTCCTACTCCAAAGGGATGTGAAATTGTTATTTCGACAATATGCCGGGGCAAGAAGGAGCTAGGGGCCAGTGAAATGGAGATGTCTGTTGAAGTCTTCTTGGGGTGCTGAATGAGAGGTAGCCAGCAACCAGAGCCATTCTGAAAGGAGGAAGACACAAAAACTGTGGCGGGGGGGGGGGGGGTGTGCTCAGTTTCTACAATAAGGCCTCCAGGGTTACACCTGCTGAGAAGCCATATGGCTTGTGAGAGAGAAAAAACTTCTAAGCCAGTTGAAATAAGAGAGGAATTTGCCTATTCAACTAAAAATTCGTAGATTAAGTCATTTTCAGAGAGATTTGTCTTTCAGTTTTAGGGTTACAGTCCCAGTTCCTTATGTATCTCAGTTCTGGCTTGGAAGGGTTGGCCTTTTTCTGACATCATACCACGGTAGAAGAGCTGGGAGAGATGACATGTGTCCCTCAGTCACCAGCTATGCTCCGGAGCATCTGACTGAGTCACACTGAAACTCAGATTCACCATGAGCTTTATTCTTATTTTCATTTTTATTGGATATTCTCTTCAATTACACTTCACATGCTATCCCCTTTCCCCAATCCTATCCCCCCTCCCCCTCCCATGGCCTCCATGAAGGTGCTCCCTCTCCCAACCACCCTCTCCCACCTCAGCACATTGGCATTCCCCCAGAGTGGGAAACCGAGCCTTCCTGAACCAAAAGCCTCTCCTCCCATTGATGCCAGAGAATGCTGTCCTCTGCTGCACATGTGTGGGCTTTATTCTAGAAGGACGTGCTCTGTCCATAACGAAACCATGCTGTTTCTACAAGAGCAGAGAACTTTGTACAGTCAAAACACTGCAGTGCACTGCACACAGTGGCCTCGAATCTGAGCCCAGGGATGTGAGGTAGCGACAGTTGGTACTGCAGGGGAGGATGGTTGTTAGGTAATTGCCATTAATACAGCGAAGCTGCCTGCTGTCTGATGCCACGTGGGGAAGCAATGTCAGTAACACCTGGGGTTCCATGCCTGCTTCATTTTAGTTCATTTTCGTTGTATATTAAGAAACATTTTACTGTTGCAAAAGCTTTTTATGACCCTGACATTTGTCCATGTGATCTTCCATGGACATCTGCCCACACTTAAAGAAGCTGGGACATGCAGGACCTCATCTGAAAATGTAATTTCCATGATTCAGACAAGAAATTATAATGTTGATGATTCCTTAGACTTCTTATATAGAAGAGTGCTCCAGGTTAACTTGTGTTAGATATTAGTCCCTGACCTGGCACTGAAAGGCAGTGCAGTCATGAAGAAATGGTGCCTAATAGGATGTCTTTGGCTCATGGGTAGTATCTATTTAAATAACATTGTAGAAACCTGGTTTTCCTCTACCCCCAGCTCCCAGTGCTCTCTAGATATAAGGCTAGGTGCCTTTTCTCTGTCATGTTGTCCATCCATGATGTTGTTGTCTTTATATGGTAGCATCAGCAAGAAAGACAACTCATCGCAAACTATGACCCCAAAACTGAGACAAAATAACCTTCCTCTTTCATGAGTTGACTTTCTCAGGCTCTTTATTATAGCCACCAAAGCTAAGAGAGACATATTTAACTATAAATGATGTTTGAGTATATACTTACCTGAGCAATATTTTTAAAAGAAGAGAAATTTTGCAATTGTGTGAAATTGTTCTTCTCATACATTGGAGAAAGTGGAAAAGCAATAGGGCTACGGATTCCTCTTTGGACCAAACCAACATGGAATTTGATGTAGAGCAGACAGAGGACTCTGGCAAATGACATTCCTGAATAAAGGAAGATTTTCTTGCTAGATACAAGTTTCCAGAGTCACCTCTCAGAGACACCAGAACTGGTAGCAATCAAGTCCCTGTGAGAGTTTCAGGACATTGCCTGGAGCACATTGCTCTCACATTCAGGCCCTGCACTGCTGTTCAGAAGGCTGACTGGTACTCAGAACCACAGACCTTGGACATATAAAGGATTAGCTACGTTACACCCAGGGATTGGTTACTTTCCACACAGGGGACGAGAATGTACATAGGTGATAGACACTCCCTTCTTATTCCTCAGCCATATATAATAACCACACATTGATAATCTGCAAATGCCTCAGACTTTTTTCTTACTCGATGAAGAAGCTCCAGCTACTGTCACACACAGATGAGATGGCGGAATAACAAAACCAAATCCTGAATCTTGTCTTTGGCTGCCCCATTCCTAGACTTTTGTTGCTCTAACATCACCAAGGATATAGAGCCTTGGATTTGATGGCTTAACGGATCTATGTTCTGTCCCATCTGAGAGTAAAGTTACTTTTGGTTTTAGGTTTCTCGCAACTGCATCTCATAATTTTCCCTACTAAGATATTGTGTGGATGGGTTGCTAGACGTTCTTTTTACTTTGGCAAACAGAATGAACACGGACCCATTAACTCAGGTTCCATGGTTCCATTTACGAGTTCTCCTGGTCAATCAGATAACATTTTTGCCCAATAGTGAGGAGTATTTCACCTAACATTTTATAAAATTCTTCATGTGGCAACTACAGATTGTGGTACCTTAGTTTTAGTGTGATTTAGAAATGCTTTCTCCACACTTGTTTTTTAAGTGCAGACAACAAACAAAATAGCAAACCAAGCTTGTATTTTTGGCATTTGATGATCCTCAATGTATAAGTACTGGAGGTAGGCTTAGGCCACTGATTGATGTCACTGAGGGTTGGCTGTGAGCCTCTGATTTGATGTCATTGAGGGTAAGTAAGGTGGGATAAGAAGACTGGCATTGTCACTCCCTAGTCTAACACGCCTCAGCCACACAGCCTAAACCATACGAGTAGTTGCAAGTACATAAATAAAAGTAGAATGTGTGGATTGGGTATATAGTGTAATTGGAAGAATGCTTACCTAGTGTGCACAGAGATCCTAGGCTCACTCTTGGTCTTGCCGGAACACACTCGTAATCCCAGCCCTTTGCAGGCAGATGCACGTTGATCAGAAATTCAGAATCATTCTTAGCTACATGCTGAGTTTCAGACAAGCCTGAGCTACATGAATTCCTGGAAGAAGAAAAAAATAGGACAGGAAAGAAACACACACTCACACCTTCACATACACACACACACACACACACACTCACACACTCACACACACACACATAAGGCAGTGGTGAAGAGATACTTATTAGGATGGAGTAAATTTGAGTATTTATTACATTTAAGATTATTTAATCATTAAGTTTAAGTGCTTTTCTTTTTAATGATGGCTGTGTTTAACAGCCAGCTCACAAAATCCAGCCATCTGCAGTCAATGCCCAGCACACCACTAATGTCTGTATCCACAGGTGCCCTTAGAGTTTGGGGATCACTTCTTCATGTCAAATTTCCTTACTAACGCATAGAGATTGAAATTTTAAGTATTGTTTATCTTGTCCTCTTGAGCATTTCTTGACTTCCTCTAATAATCATTAAAGATGATGAAGTTTTGTGGCTTACAAATTGCTTTTTGGTATGCTCTGACAAAGATAAATCCTATGACATTTATAATATTGGTGGCAAATTGTTGAATTGCGCTCTCTAAAGACAAGAACCAAAACCAGTGCCTCACCCCTCCCTGCAGCACAGGTATTTAACACATGCTGTTGCATAACTCTGATGCCAAGAGGGGCAATTTTCAGTCTTCCCCATTGGAACTCTCTGGCTGGTTTTGACTGCCTCTGGTAGAGCCTTCCTCACTTGGACAGATGTGCTTAGGGAACCATTGGCTTTTTAGTCTCTGTCTGCCAGATTTCAGCTGCTGAAGGTCCAGGGGACTCTTCCAGCCCTTCTGTTTATGGTTCCCACTCTGCTGACTTTGGCCTTGCTGTGTGGAACCCACACCCAGCTGGAAAGTCAATTGGATGGAGCAGGCTTCTCCTGTCTTGTCAACTTTGACCTCAAAGAGTGGGTTCTGGCACTAGGACTGAATTTCCATTTTAGAACTCCAATTTGAGCCCACTGCCATTTCTGCTGGATAATTTACAGTTCATATGTTCAGATAGGTATTTCAGTGAGGTACCTTTGAGTCCTGGAAACACAAATTAATCAGGAATGTAACATACTTAAGGTAGGGTAATTAACTCCATTTTTTCTGGTTCTTGCAGAGGAGTGGTGAGCCCTTCAGAGGTTACACTAAATTGCTCCCAGCCAACTGCAGAAGCATTGGCTTTCACCTATATGATAGCATTTGGAGCTGGCCTGCCTATTTGAAGAGAATTGGTATCATTTTTAAACGTCATGCACCCACCCTGAGAAACATAAACTATAATACTTTAGAATAGTGTTCTTTCAGAACCTGAGTTCTTGGCCTAGTGACTAAGCTGGTGAGACAGCTTAGGACATACAGAATATCAGTGACTAGAGTCAGAGACAGATGTGGCAGTTCACGAAGGACTTGGTGTTGGCATCAGCACCATGACCTATATAAAATATATATCAGGCTTGATAGAACAATAACAAAAATAAAAGCACACATTTTCCTTAGAAACTGCGTGTGTTCTATAAGTGCCAGGTTAACATATATATGTACAAAGGTATACATATATAATATGGTACTTTCAACCAATTCTAGAACCTAAAACTTGTAAAATTTTCCACTGTACAGTCAAATAGAATGTCAGCGAATTCATTTCACAATGACTGCAAACATTATTTTTAAATAAAAGTTACAAATATTTTTTATAGAAAACTCATAAATATGCAAACTAGGCTACAGATATTATCATGCAAGAATGTTCTGCACATTTGGGTATGGACTTCATTTACAAAGCACCATGAAAAAATGGGAATAAATTTCTTAAGAGCTAAACAAGAGTGATTTATAAAATTGTGCAGCTTTTCTTGTGTGCTTGGAAAATTTTTCTAATATAGAGACATGTGGGTGTCTTGGAAATATCAGAGTCATGGAGCTGATGCACAGTCCTTACCCCATAGCTTTAAATGACAGTAGCATTACAGGGATCACACTGGCTTGGGCATTACCTGCCTTGCCTAGGAGGTGGCATTTAGGTAACTAACTCTCTGTCTTGGGTAAACACAGGCCCAGCTGAGCTGCAGAGAAAGAACTGGTGTAGACAACCGAAGAGTTGCTGGCTTTCTAATCTCAGAGACTTGGTAATATTCCCAGTTTTCCTTTATTTAGGATGAAATGCTTCATGTTCTGGTTCCAGGAAGAGATAGATGTTCTTGGACTTACATGCAGGTCACTGCACTCTACGTTACCAACAACTCTACCAGCAAGTCTGAGAAAGTCAGGCTTTCTGACCTACTTTCTCAAACTCAGAACTTCTGCATGGAATAAATGTCTCCTTTGTAGCTTTTAAATTGTATGTATTTTGTTACATCTTGTAAACCCCTAAAACTCTTCCTGGAAACAAAGTGATGAAGAACAGAGGAACACACTCATACTTTCTAGAATTATGGCAACTAAAAGGGGAAACACACAAACATAACTATATAAACAAACCAAAAAGAACTTATAGTCATGGCTTTACCCAGATGAAACTTCCCAGCAAAAAGGATCTGAATAGTAGGTGGTTGAGCAAAGAAAGTTAAGTCCCAAAGAACATGTTGATGATCTATCCAACTTTTGGTATGTTCTGTGCTCTGAGAACTAACTCTAGGAAACTGTAGGGTTATGGTTCCCATGTCTGCTCTGCCACAGAGCTCAGCCACACATGTTGGGTGTAGGAAAATCCAGGGACACCACTCAGAAGGTTGGAAAGTGCAGTCTGAGGTGCAGGACAGCTGAAACTATCTTGGGGTCTCTGGGCCTGTGACAAGGCTGGGGCCACCTGGTTCTCATGTTCTTGGTCATCCAGATGTGATGTGGAGTGGGGGCCCAGGAGCTGAATCTTGCCTGGGGTCAGGAGGTGGGAGGGAGAAGGGAGCTCCAGCTGTTACAGCAGAGATACTTCTTGGCTTGACAGTGCAGTGGGCTTGATCTTGGGCTTGGGCTTGGTTGTGGCTGGAAGCATATCTGTGTGTGTATACCGTATGTACACACATATGTGCACATGCACACATACAAGTAAAAGAAAATTAATCAAATACGGATTTTAAGGCTGATGCTGTATTTTATGACTTAAAAGTACATGTGTGATTATTCTTGAATCATTATCTTCTGACTTTACTAATAAGAGTTTTAAGTTATTTTCAATGATAAAAAATTGATAAATATTTTATTTCATTTAAAATTAACTATATATTTGTGTGTGTGTGTGTGTGTGTGTGTGTGTGTGTGTGTGTGTTTGTGCTTACATGTGTGTATGTGTGTTTCCAAGTGTGTGCATGTGTTGGTACCCATGGAAGCCAGAAAGAGGAACTGGGTGCCCTGGAGCTGTGGTTACATGTGGTTGTAAGTTCTGATATGAGTGCTGGGGACGGAACTCAGCTCCTCTTTATGAGTAGTATGCATACCAAACTGTGGAGAGATTTCTCCAGTTGGTTTTTCTTTTAAAAAAAAGTATCAGGTCAAAATTAACAATTTTGTGAAAATTTCTGATACAGATGTCTAAATCTCTTTCTAGAAAAGTCATTCCCACTTGCACCCCTCTGAGCTTAGGAATAGATTTGGTGTTAAGTATGTTTAATCCCCACATTCTTGGTGAGCTCAGCATATCACTGTCTGTACATTTGTGCATGAGTTGGGCTCTTTTCTATTCTCTCTGAATTCCACTCTCAGCCATCATAGATTTGCTCACATGCCTATTTTTCTTCTATCTTTGATTTTAATAAACACCCTTTAATGTTAGTTCTTGAACCTAGGAGGACACCGTATGTGGAGGCATCCCTCCATGCACGCTCAGGCCTATCTGTCATCTCCCATCCCCACTTCCTGCTGTGATGCTCAGGGAAGCTCCTCCTCAGGTGCCCCTCCCACATGTCAATTTGTTCTTTTTTCATGGAGTTCCAGGCTTTACAAGAGGCTGTTGAGGTTCACTAGTCAACTAGAAAGAGCAAGGACTTGTTCCTTTTACAAGTAAACCAGCTTCACCCCAACCCCCCGCCCAGATGTTATAAACTTTTTCATGGTAATAGACTTATGGTATACTAAAGACATGTACAAAAATCTATACTTTGAAGGACCCAGGGTTCAGTTTTACATTGTGTCCTGGTTGTTTTTTACTAGTTATCATTTGTTAGTAACATTCCATAAAGTGTTGTTTCTACATTAACTCCTCTAACTTTACAGGGTGTTTTTATGTCTGAGTTGCAAATTTGTTTTTCTTAGCCTTTAGATCATGCTTTTGGGAAGTGTCTATCCTTCAAGTTTTTAAAAGCCATCATTACATTTTAATTTACTGTGTGTGTGTGTGTGTGTGTGTGTGTGTGTGTGTGTGTGTGTGTGTGTTTTGGGCTACACCCTCGGGACAATGTGCAAGGAGAATATAGAGGACAGTTTGCTGGTGTTGGTACTTTCCACCATGTTGGTCCCAGTGGATTAAATTCAACTTGCCAACTTGCCAGCTTTGGTGGCAGGCACCTTTACCCTCTAATCCATTTTACCACCCTGTCTAGGGTTTCTATTCTTTCAGATTACTTTAGGGTGATGTCATCAATTTTCTCTTCCACTATTACCCTCTGATTTATTGCATTGAAAATTCTTAATGTTCCATTTTAAATTAGATTTGGAACATTAGCATCTATGTACCAGTCCTATAAAGTGTCATAGTACTAGGAACCAAGGTCTTATCTGTTCTTCATGTTAGACTCAGTTCCCGCTAAATTATCATTTTGTTTTTCTTAATACTTAGAAAAAGTGATTGTTCTTTTAGAGCATACAGTTCTCAGTTGATTTTCTTTCTCTCTGTTACCAAAAGAGTAAGTCATTTATAACAATTGATAAATTATTATTTTCTTTATAGTATTCACAACATCCTGAGTGCTAGGGTCATATGGCATTGGCTGAATTGTCCAGAAAAGGGCAATTCGTGTTGTGTTAACACTGGACATTCTTTTATGAGATTATTTGGTTTCAAAGCATTCTGGTGAGGAGAGATGAGGGTTAATGCTAAACCAGTACAAACAGAATCTTATTAATCTCCATGTATGTTACCATATTAAAGCCATCAAGAAGCTCAACAAATAAGAAACCCGAGTTTCCTGTTGACCTGTCCTTCAACGTGCTTCATGTGCTATTACCAAAGTACAGCTCTGCAAAGAATCTTTGTTTGGTGCTTATTCATATTCTAAATAATATATGTTTTATCATGTCAGACTAATGCTTTTTCGTATTTTAAATTATGCTTTTTCTAAAACAAGAACAGATGTGAATGGGTTTCAATGTTTAGCTCATTTGGGTTTTTATTCTGATATGAATTGTTATATTACTTAGAGATGAACGTTTTTAAAAAGATAGAAATTTTGTGAAATAAGCCATGGCTGAACTTAGGTTACTTTTTAGAGTATTTTGCTGAATTTTAAACATTTTTAACATTCTAAAACATTTTAAACATTTACATTTATGATCATTTTAAAAATCAGACACTATATTACATTTTTAAAAATTTAGTCTTCGTCTTCACAAATAAATGTTTAAAGTCTCCGTTTCTGTTTTCCTGGGCAGTTTTGTGAACTAGGATCGGCATGTATACCTATCGCCACAATCACAAATTCAGGAGCCTCTTTGCTATGAAGAGTCCCAGAAAAGATTAAGGTCAGGTGAAGGTGGCCCTTAGGATAGAAAATTAGAACAATAAAGCAGAAAATGTTTGGAGATCTTCAAGGAAATAAAAGGGAGTGATGAAAATCTGTCTTCTGAAACCAACTAAGTCTTTATTCTGCTTTTGGGATGCCCTGGGACCAGAATACATCATAAACAAGATGATATCCTTTATGGAGAGAAATGCTTACAACAGACAGATCAAATGTGCAAAGCAAACATATATTAGACATATAATATATAAAATGGTGACACATTCCTCAGGTATGTACTTTGTATTCCATGGCAGCTAAAGAAAGGTGAAGATGTGGATTAAAGGGCAGGTGCTTAGTCCTAGGACAGTTACCTGAAAGAATCCTCTGGCTCCTCCCTGTATAGTAGATGTTTCTGAGATGATGGAAATACTTGGTACATCTATGTAGAATCCAGTCATGGGCCGCTTTCACCTGATCTTGATGTTTCCAGTCAGTGAGCACTTGAATTATGGACAACTAATTTTAAAATTCTTTTTGATTTTAGGCAATTTAAATAATAACCACGTATGCATGATGGCTCCTCTCCTGAGCAAAATGCTCTAGATGAAAGTGAAAAGAGTTGTCAGGACAGTGAAGGGGACAGTTTTCTCAGTTGGATGACATATCATTGTAGGAGAAAGCACATTTCAGAAAAGAACACATAGTTACAAGAATATTGCTTATGACTTGGACAGTTTTTAACTTGCCATGCTTCTCTTGAGCAATGGAACTGGTTTCTCTTCTTCTTGGGTCTGATCTGGCCTTTTGACATCTTAACTATAGGATGGGGTAAAGATTACTTTGAGGAACTTGGAGGTGTGAGCATTTTTGGCTATCATCTGGTAGCTTTGACTCTTGGGTAGTGCAGAGAGCCAAACTCCATGTTTAAAAGTTCAGTGACTCTAAGAAGAAACCCATGCTAATTAAATGGAGAGACTGGGACTCTTAGTGGAGGTGGAAAGAGCCTTAAAATCTCAATGTTAGGATGAGGGTGGTTATATGGGCAACCTGTAGAATAATAAAGGCAGAGAAGGATAAAGAGAAGAACAGAGGGACAGAGAAAGGTAAGGTGTAGCTGTGATCATTCTACGCATGTATGAAAATGTCACAATAAAACCTATTTATTTTCATGATGTAGACAATAGGAAAAATTGTCTCTATCATCTTTTAGTTCTAATCATATTGAGATAGATGTACCCTACAGAAAATTTAAATTTACAAATGGAAAGATGAATATGATATTTTTATTTGGAAACCTGTATAATAAAGTTTTTTATTATCAGAAAGGAAAGATGAATGCACATTTGTACATATTAACTTTTTAAAGATTTAGTGAATTGAGGCACTTTCTAGTTATCAGAGCATGAATAGGCCCTTTCAGCTAGACCTCTGCCACATCAACTAGATGGATTTCTGAGAAAATAACGCAGAAAGTGACACTGAACCTAGCTAGAGAGTTTTGCCTCATGTCCCATAATGTGAAGAGACACAGTCATTGGTCTCAGGCCTGTCATTGTTTCTCTACCTCCTTGAGCACCCACACAAATATTAAAAAACATGAGAGGGCAAGTTCATAGATAGAACCTGGTAACCATCACCACTCAAAACTCCAAAAACTTTTATGTAATTGTTTCTGACCCAGATCACATCTTGAACACTGAATTAAATTGCCATAATTTACATAATTTCAATAACATCTCCTTCTAAGACCTCAAGGTCAAGAGCTGATTAAAAAGCAATTAAAGTGAAGGATGTGTAGGGCATGGCCTGAGGTCACTGGGGCAGTGCAGCTCCTTCAATTTACGATTTCCAGCTGTGAGATCACATTACCCTTCACCAGTGAACACTTTGTTGGAGGAGTCTCTCTGGATGGGTGGGGAAAACACAACAGATTGCTTCAGGCTAACTTGGTTCAAACAGGTAAAGAAGAAACTGTAGTAGGAAAGTTTCTTTCTCTTAACGCAATTGTACCCTCAGGCTGGTAATTCAGACTGATAGCCACTCCTTTGGTGGAAATAAAGAAATGAATAGTGTATTAATTCCTCATCAAAAAATCTTAGGTTACTTAGGAGATTCTCAGTTCAATGAGTAAAAAACCTGAAACTCTTTTTTAGGGTTGAAGAGGAATCTAGCACTAATCCATTACTAGACCACAAAAAGACATGGGTGGAGAGGTCTCATAGATTGTACTTTGAACCACAGCTGATGAGAATAAGAAATCAGAATAGATAAGCATGAGCATAGGGCTTTGACCACATTGCCTTTCTCCTCGTTCTTAGCACCCATTGTACACTCTTCTCTGGGCCTTTCTGCCAAAACATTCTTCTGAAGTCAGAGCATTGACTGTGTCCTCTCCTTTCACGTCGTGCTGTTCAAGTGTCTTCTTATCCAACTATCTTGCCAACAGTTGCCTTAAAAAAAGTGTGTGTGTGTGTGTGTGTGTGTGTGTGTGTGTGTGTGTGTGTAGGTAGCTAGTGTTGTAGTATAATATCAGAAATCTTTCTTTTCTTTTCTTTTATTAAATTGACTACAATTATTATCTAGTTCCTTCTAGACAATACTTTTATTTACAAGATGCCTCCCAAATGGAATAAAATACCCTTCCATATTCCCAGGGTAGCCTTATGCTCACCCCTTCAATAACATTCACATGCCTTTGTACCTACTTACTTTCTCATCTGAATTTCCCAAAAAGATTTCAGCACAGAGAGGACAGTTAATTGTTTTATTCTCAGAACTAGTGTGTAGAAATCCATTGAACTATTTGTTAAACAAAAGCAGTAAAATATGCACATGTATTTATGCTTAGATGAGGACACCCCTTTATTTATGGATCTCACATTCCCCAGTCATTGGGACATCCACATAGTTCTCAAATGTCATTGTGCCATGCCAGACCTGGGATGTATAATGCACAAATATGGTGTCATTATGAGATATTGTTTGGCCTCACCTAATTTTAAATTAGACGGTAAAGCAAAGCAACTGTTTATCTTTTTTCAAGCCAAGCATGAAAAACAGATTCTCTGCTCTCTTTTGTAATGTCAAATGTCTTAAGCAGTATCGCCTCAGGCTTCCTGTAAGTCTCAGCTGGTCACCTCCTACTTCACTGTGTCCTGGGCCTCTAAAATCTTCCATCCATGAAGACATTCAGATGTATGCATTACCAAGTTAAAAACTGTATGCCTTCATACTAGCTAGCTTTTGTTACTTCATAGGAGAAAACGGATGAAGCTGGGATCCTTCCTTAAATTTGGGGACCCATCAGGCTGTGAGCTCCTTTCTGTAAACTGCTTCTATAGTGGTTCTACAGACCCTCATCTTCAATACCATGTGCACCCCAGAGCTGGCATAGATGTGTTGAAACTAGGCAGACCTTCTGCAGTGTTTAATTTTTGGCAGAATTTATGGTTTTGGCTAGCCGCCATTGTGAAATGTGTTTAGTTTTAACTGACAGGCCTGGTCAGCACCACTGGTCATAGTTAAGCCTGGATAATTCAGGCAAGGTGAAGGAAATCGCTCCCTTTCCGATTTTCTTTTTTCTCTGCTTTCCTCCTCAGGGCAGGTTAATCCTAGCAGAAGATTTCTGTCTTCCTAGCCAACACCCCATGATAAACACATCGGACTTGATGATGAGACTCTTCATCTGCGAGCAGACTTGCAGGGTTTGGTCAGGAAAGGGAATTGCATCTGATGCCTAACACTGGAAAATGAAAGTCATGGTGTAGGGAAGGGAGTGACTGTACCAGCCCTCAAGTGTGTCAGATATTATATTGCTTCTGAGAGTCAGGCATGAGCAAGGTTCAGGAGCAATCAAGTTGGGTGCTGAAGAGTCTGAGAGAGTAGCATCGCTGGGTGACATAGGCTTTAGATGCTGGCCTCTTGACTCACTGGGTCACAAGGGATTTTTTGTTTAATTTTTTTCCTTTAAGAGGAATTAGTAGAGAGTCATCTTCTGACTGCTTGTTTTATTCAGTTCGGTGAGAATGACTATGCTTTTTCCTCATCTCTCAACTTGGCTCTACAAACCTGCCCGACTGGAGAGTGTACAATTCCCAAATGAGAAGAGTGGTCCAACTAGTTTGAGCAGAGAAAGGGCCTTGAGGTGTAGGACAGTAGGTATATCCATGGACTTAGAAATGCAATTTTCTGTGGGAGACAAGAATGGTATTACAGACACCATCAAAGAGAAGCTCACCCACAGAATATACAAACACAGCTTTCAATATTAGCCAAGTCAGGACCATACACCCAGTTAGCTAGTGATAATCGCTCAAGAGTGGGATGCACACTAGGCTACAGTCTTTTTACACCATTCTATGTTCTTTCAATTGAAATGAGTGGGCTGTATATAACATTGAGACAACCAAAGTCTCTGAGATGGAGAGTTTGGTTTATACATTTTTATATTGCTCACTAATAAAGAGTAGTTGCTACAAATTGCTCATTTATCCTGATATAACAGTGATTCAGTGTGTGTGTGTGTGTGTGTGTGTGTGTGTGTGTTTGTGTGTGTGTGTGTGTGTATACTGTATACATATAACAAATTTATTCATTTCATGTATGCTGTATACTAAAACTTAAAATGAGAAATTTTACTTTGTTCTATACATCCCACAAAACTCTATTCTGTTTATTCTCTTTATGGTTAAAAACTGGAAAGGAATATTACAAAGGGATAATTTTGAACACAAAATTCCCTATGGCCATCAAGTGCAGAAGGAGAAGGCCAAATGGAGCAATAATTTCAAGAGGGCTTGGCTCTGCATTTCAGGGACAAACAAGGCCGCCTATTGAGAAAGAACTGTACCTGCAATAATTATTTTCTTCATTCTGTGGGCCCTGGCACAATTTTGGCTTCAACGCTTGCTCACATACACCGGGCCAATGATGTTAGTGACGGAAGGGCTGTAACAGGGACTAAGGGTAGTTTGCCTCCCACAGAACTGGAGTTCCTCTGGTCAAGCGAGAAGCTGGAGAAGAATATGGAATTCAGCAGGCTTTCCATAAAAGTCTCATTGCTTCAGGCCTGTCTTGGAAAGGGCACTGCTGCTGGCAGGTAGTCCAGGTCGATTTTCCAACAGCCGTGTGGCTCCTTTGCCTCCTTCAGCAGATCTTCAGCTGGCTTTGTTAGTTCATAGACTTCAGACTTTGAATTGGCACCAATGCATTGTGCAGATGGAGCAGTCACATTGACTGGTCTGGAACTAATTAAAAACTGGAATATTTTAGATCAGCCAGAGGAAGTGGGGCCAGATTTGTAGGGATAGTGTGAAAGAGCAGAAAGGGCAAACTGACCAACGCTAGGAGAAAATCCAGATGATGCCTGACCTTAAGTAGTAGCTGCAGCTACCTAAGTCTTGGACATGTCCTAGAATGTGACCATCCTTAGAAATCTGACAGGTAGTGAACCATCTCAGTGGTTTAGGAAATATTAGGTTTTAATTTTTTTCTAGTGACACCATATTTTATTATGAAGAACAAATTTGCCAAGTTTGTTCTCTCTCTCTCTCTCTCTCTCTCTCTCTCTCTCTCTCTCTCTCTCTCTCTCTCTCTCTCTCTCTCTTTCTCTCTCTCTCCCCCTCCCTCCCTCCCTCCCTCCCTCCCTCTCTCTCTCTCTCTCTCTCTCTCTCTCTCTCTCTTTCTGTCTGTCTGTCTCTCTAATTTTATTTATTTTTTACTTATTCACTTTACATCTCATTCACTGACCCCTCCCAGTTATCCCCTTCCACAATCCTTCCTCCTTGCCCCCTTCCTTTCTCCTCTGAGCGATGGGGAGCCCCTGCGTGTACCTCCACCCTGGCACTTCAAGTCTCTGAGAAGCCAGGCACTTTCTCTCCCACTGAGGCCAGACAAGGCAGCATAGGTAGAACATATCCTAGGTACAGGCAAGAGCTTTTGGGACAGCCCCTGCTCCAGTTGTTCAGGACCCACATGAAGACCAAGCTGCACATCTGCTATATACATTCAGGGATACCGAGGTCCAGGCCGTGTATGCTCATTTCGTTGGTTGGTAGTTTTCCTCTCCTTTGTAGCTATTTCCTGGCTCTTGCCTTCAGTCATAAATTATGAGACACATGCATCCACCTTGGCTCGGAGGAGTATCCTCTCTTGATAAGGATTTAACTATAGTTTTATTTCAGTCTTCAAACTCTAGATCTGTTTTTAATCGGGCAATCTTAGGTCAGAGGCAACAATTGTAATTACAAAGAAATTCTGGATTTCTGTTGGTTTTTTATTTTTTATGTTTTCTGTTTGGGTTGATACTTCCATATCCAGCACTGGGCTCAATCACATAAGATGTCATCACAGCGACTCCTCACTACTGATGTCATCGTTCAATCAGAATCTCTTTCATCTTACAGCACTAAACTCTGCAACTGTTAACCACACAAGAATTAATTGGTTAATTATAATAATATATTAACCCACTTCTTCCTTCCTGCATAATTGATGACTCCTCTTAGCTCTTCATTTTTATGAACTTCTTTGTTCTGGGTACCTCATATTAGGAGACTCACGCAGCATTCATCCCTAGAGACTGGCTGATTCCACTTGGCCTTCTATCTTCAAGGTCCACCCCTGCTGTAGCATTCAGCAAAGGGCTGTTTAGAGCTTGCATGATAGGATACCTGCCTGCCATGTTTTATTTTATTCATTCATCGGTACTTTGCATCCATCTTTAGTATTTTGAGTGAAGATGTTACAAACGTAAGCCTCCAAGTGTAGCTTGTACATTGCTCTTCGGTTGTCTGTGGAGGGATCAGAGGCGCAGAAACATTTGCAGTTTACTTGGGTTCTGTGATAGCTAAGTGCTGGGACCAGTATGTAGATGTAATGTACTCTGACTTCTCTTGTGTGTCTTGTCCAGCCTGGCTGAAGGTCAGCCATTTGTTCTGAGGGAATGGGCTGTATATCGTCGAGATGAAACATGAGCTAAGTATTAATACTTGTTTAAATGCTCAACATCCTGGCAATACACTGTCCAAATTGGAACTTGCATGCTAAATTATATAGTTCTCTAAATATAATATGTCAGTTACATAAACACAATATAGTTTTTTAATTCAGTAATTTAATGATTCCTATTTGTAAGACATTATACTGGGCCCATAAATACACCGATTCTAACCACAAGTAATCTAATGCTTCAGCCAAGTTACTCCCCAACAGACTCAGTCATTGACAATAACCATTTATCACTAGTACTATAGTATGTAGGTCTTTCAAATGTTTAATCCTACAACACACATTAGTGCTTCCATTTATCAGGAAAGCAATCTTAACTCCAAAATGAGGTACAGGAGCTTAGGCTTGTCCCAGTGCCCAAGTTCTTTCACCAGTCCTGTGGCCTGAACAATGCTTGATTACTTTGTACCATGTGATTGAACTTCAGAAAACCAGATATGAGAAAGATATGTGAACACGAGTTGCAGTGCTTGCAAATAGACGGATTTGGGGAAGATCCATAATTATCCCTAAGCATGGACACTGTGTAACATGTCTGAGAATGACAGAAGCTTGAGGAATAGATTCATGAGTGGGATTTCACAAAGATCATATATCTTTTAATGAACAGTAAGATGTCATGTACACCAGCATACTCTTCAAGTACTAGCCCCTACTTCTAATGTTGGGCTTGATGACAATTAAGTCTAGAGAGCCTGTTCTGTAATCCTGAGCTCAGGGACGCCTGGCTCCTTTTCAACACGTTTCCTATGTCTCACTCTCCAAGTCAACTCTTCATCCTGGAAAGTCTGTGTCTCCTTCCAGTTCAGTGCTGTGATTTATTTTTGGTGGTCAAGGGAGGAGTTAGTCATAGCTCCTCTTCTGCTGGAGTCTAATGGGCACATTGTGAGCAGTAGTAAGGATGGTAATTTATCAGGCTGGTGACTTACAGGGTTCATGGCATGAGCCTCCTTACCCCTCCAAATTTTCTTTACCCCATGGGTCACTCTACGATAAGAATGAAGAGGTGAGGTCCAATGTCAGACAGTAGACTTCCTTGTATTCAGTAATCAGTCTTGCAATAATTTCATATTGTGAATGGAAAGATGATGTCACCCCCTTGGCAGCTGAAAACAAAGGAGGGTACATAGAGATGACCAGGACCACCCAACGACCTGCCAATCAACACATTGACAATGAAAAGGAAAGCATTCTTTTTCTTGGTTAAGTATGACCGAACTGGGCAGTACTGACCTCCGGGTAAAGGGCTTTTTTTTTTTTTTTTTTTTTTTTTTTGGATTTAATGCGTGGCGAGGACACTGATGAACCTTTGGTCAAATGGGTGATTAACTGCCTGAAAGTGGCTGACCCTGAAAACAATCACTGCCACTACAAATACAAAGCTGAGTCTGGCTTGGACAATCTGCTTTTGTAAGAGAGCCTCAGTGCTTGGTGACCTTACAGTGTTGCATATCATTCCCAGTGGACAGCACTCAGTCAAGATCCAATTCTAAGAATAAATTCTGGCAATAAAAGTAGATGGCATTTGCCAGTCTTATGAAATAGCCCACTGTATACTTTAGTTGCTCACTGAAGATTATGGGTGAAATTGATACAATATGAGTTCATTGGCCAAGGATGGCTATCAGAAATATATGGGGAGCCATGTAAGTTCCTTACAACTCATTTCTAACCACATTTAGAAGAGTGATTGAAATTCCAACAATGCATTTTACTTAACAAAAGAAAAATAGAGATTGAGATACAATGTTTTCATTCCAATATGCTCTCCAAAACATAGTCATATTGTGCAAAACATTCCTGACCCTGAGTGCATTTCATATTAGTTCCCATCAGCAACATTTCCAGTGTTCAAAAGCAACAGTACGTAATGACTAGCATTCTACAAAATGCATGCACAGGAAAGCTTGTTGCTTTCAGGAATGCATTTAAATGTTCAAATGGGTTATATTCCAAAATAGTGAGAGACATTTCTTATGATGCACAGCAAGAGATGCATATGTAAATGCTAAACAAAACCTGTTTGAAGTGGTGGGTGCAAGGACAAGGATCACTTAGATTCCTGATGTGAAAAAAAGTAAGTCATCTATGAACAGATAACATGGAATTACAAAGGGAGTGGCATTCCCTGGAGTGGTAAGCTTAATAAAAAAAATTGGAGTATGGTTTAGACACAGCAGAAGGTTAGACCATAGGTACGGCATCAAACTTTAACAATAATAACAAAAACAAAACAAACAAACAAACAAGACCAATGGAAGAATAAGGTATATGTTCACAAGGGAAGGAGATGATTCTGGATGTTGAATGTTGCTGTTTAGGGTTTTTTAGTTTGGTTTCAGCTTTACTTGTCACTCAACAAATGCTTAAAATGAATTTTCTGAATGAGAGGATTTTACATTGCTTATTGGCGGGCGAGTTTCTGAGAACCAGAGAAGCCTAACCAGTCACAACTGTGTCGTGCCTTTACAGCACCAGGGGTCGCTGTGACCCTGGAAGGAAGGGTTGTTCATGTCCTAGTAAAAGGGAGAGAGGACACGAGAAAGAACAATGCAAAGAAATAGAGCCTTAGACGCAAAGGAGATGCGTGTCTGGTAATCTAAATTCTATCCCTGGGTGCCTATGGTGAAAGGAGGGAACCAGCTCCCAAATGGCATGCTCTAGCTTCTGCACACCTGAGAAAGTGATGAACCAGAGAAATTCCACAAGAACGCCCCCAGTCTCCACTTGTTTAATGACTCAGGAAGCTCCATCAGATGCCCTGAAACATATGCCTCAAAGCTCTGGGTCCTGAAGTATCACCCTTTGCTATAAATGAAGTATGAAGTAGCTGATTTTTAGGCCACTAAATAACAGTTTAATAATATGCAAACACCTGTCAGGAGACATGAATTCTCAGAATTGACATCACTTAGCTTAAAAAAACAGTGATATGTAGAAAAATAAAATTACAGAGCCAGTTAGATTCATAGTCAGACACAATAAACATTTTGTAAATCAAGGACAGTTATTGAAGATGGAAGAGGATGTGTTGCTCAAACCAATTTGCTGATAGAGCAGGAAAATGCAAGTCTGAGCCTAGCTCAATCATTTTTTCACTCAGTCAAAGATCCATATATTCAAAACTATACTTTGTGTTCATTCATTCTGTGTTTCTTAGTCACTGCACTGAGCATCAGCAGTGTAGCTTTAAAGAAGAAAGACAGGACCTTGACTTTCAGAGAATTCCCATTTTCATGCAGAGACATGTAATGAAATGCATAGCAACAGATAAACACACAGGACATTTGTGACACGTTGTGAAATTGCTACAGAGAAAACCATGGAATGGAGGAGGGATCAGGCCAGGAAGTGGGTGTATGGTTGGCTATGGCCAGGGTAGATTTGAATTTGAAGAACAGAAGATGGTTAGGAAATGTTCCCTGGGCTGATGGCGAAGATAAAATAAGCCTAGCTGGGAACAGATATGAAGTGAACTTTCCAATCAAATTTAACTGTATGTGTACTTATATTTTGGTTTAATACTGTAATGATTGCTCTATTTCACAACTGAGAAAGAGGGACATAGAAGGCTTCTGTGACAGCCACTACCCCACCCCCACCCCTAAGTAAAAGCCTAGATAAGAAGCCATGGAAGAAAACTACTAAAAATTGTGATAAGGATGCCAAAGTGCAGCTCCCCAAAACTGATGGCTTCTGGCAGTGGTGCAGGTAGGAAAGGATTTGTTTTCCTTTAAGGGGCTGATCATTGGGAGTTTGACCATTCTCCAATGAGTGTGTGGACAACAAAACTGAACTTGTTTCTCTTCTTCCTCCTCTTCCTCCTCCTCCCTTTCTTCTTTTTTGGGGGAGTCACATGGGTTGGGGAAATGAACTTGGGGGACTGAGAACTGACTGTGACCTCTACCACCACTACCACACCACTCACTCACGCACACACACACACACACACACATACACACACACACACACCCCATACCACACAAACACATCTACAACATACACACAAGCTGCATGTCCCCCCAACACTCACACACACACACACACACACACACACACACACATGTATGTATGTGTGTGTGTGTGTGTGTGTGTGTGTGTGCTTGCGCGCCCTTGTTTCTGTTCTGACTTTGAGAAACTAAGTAAAGAATGACTTCTGTCTGAGAATCTTGCTCTCTGGATTTCAGTTGCTGACTGTGCTAAGTCTGAGGGTTTTGCTTCAAGGCTTCTAAAGATTGCTTTGGTTGCCCGTATCTGTTGTTAACAACACTTGCTCAGACTTGTTTCTGTTTGCAAGTCTCTGCACACACAGCTATTGCAGTATGGGTCAAAGAGTGTTTTAAACTGGTTGACAAGACCGATTTACAGCTCCTGTGTTCCCAATAGTCTTGGCATTTATTGTTAAGCTCCTAGATAACATCTAAGGATGAGATTAAAATGCAAATTGAGAACGATACAAAAGCAGTTCAATGATTTATCATGTATAGGATCTTCAGTTTCTCACACAATGACCAGCCTTTTCTATATGTTATTTCCTTTAGATTGCCCAGTAACGATAAGGGGAATTGATAATGTGTAGGAGTGGTAAGGGCAGGACACACACCCAGGCTGACAAACTCCAGAGTCTATGTTCTCAACACGATCACGGCCTAGGTTATATCTCAGAGCTGAAAGCATAAGCAACTCTAGCAGATTTCTCAGACAGAGCTTGTAAATAAACAGTGTGTCTTACACTAGGAGCTGAGAAGGCTGCCCAGTGGTAGTGACTGCCTAGCACATGCAAGACGGAGTTCAACCTGTAACATGAATATTTAAAACAATGAAAGAAAAGAAAAGAAGGAAATAAAATAAGAGAGAAAAATATCACACACACACACATGCCAGCAAATATTTTTTCTGTCTTTCCATTTATGGAAAAGTAAAGTAATGGAAGAAAGAAAGAGGCATAAGGAAGTTGGGGAAGGAAGGCAAAGTAGGCCAGAGAAGATTAGTGATACCTTTGAGGTCATTCCGAGTCGGGAGAAATGACTCATGGTGCTTATGTTAAAAAAGCACAGGGGGCACATCTTGCACTTCTCAGCCAGCTCTGACTATAGCATACTCTATCACCAGGTTGATATAAAAGCAAGCCATGCTTCAGAGACCTTTCCATGGCAACTCCACAATCTGCTCAGTGTCCAATGAGACTCTCCAGTTACCAAATAAACAATGCCAAGGCATAGTTGCAATGGTTAATTTTACATCCTTGGGTATTTATTTTAACCTGCTTTTATATTCCGTGGATCCTTTCCAAGTTGTAGATGTTAACCACAAAGGGACAAACGTTTCACATCAGGCCAGGAGGAGAAGAGATGGGGCAGTCATAAACAAAGCCAAGGTTTAAAAAAAAAGGAAAAGAAAAAAAAGCTATCATGTTAAAATATTTATAATTCATGAGCTTGAAAAAACCCACAGCCCTTTGCTTTGATAGTGTTAATTATTGAAGAACTTAAAAAATGACGTATCCAACTTCCCTGTGGTTGTTCTTCATGTTTAGCTTTTAGTTTTATAGAAGGGATAAACACAGCAGCCTACCATGCACAGGTATATCTGTTCCTAGTGTATCTCAGCCCAATGGTGTGTCTTATTTTTATGGCTAGCACAATTATGCAACCACAGCCTGGACCGGTTGCTATTGATCAGCCACTCTTGCCTGTACATACACCCAGAATGGGTGAAGTCAATGTAACAGTGAGCAACAGTGGGTTGCATGTTCTAACTCAGGTCTAATTTGGAAATGGTTCTGAAGTGCATTTATTTGTTTTGCACCACTGAACTGTCTTTTATATGGTCTAGCCTCAGCCCCATATTTCCAAACCAATTCAAAACACATTCTCTCTTGGATTGGGATTTTTTTCTTTCTTGCTTTCCTCCTCTTCATTTAAGCTTCACTCCTAAAAATAAAGTACTCACAGCCAAATGTGAGTCTTGACTTGTCTCAAATGCTGCTTCTTGGAAGAATCTTGGCTAAGAGGAAACTATATTCTGTTTAATCATCAGAGCACTCTGTCTGTTTCTCTGTGAGATATTAGGTGATATGTATCTGAAATAATGACATAAGATTTACTTTTACTGGAAATGTAATGAAAACCCACGCTACCCCTTACACAGGTTAATTTTCCTTAGGGAATGATAAAAATCAAATCTGATCACCATTGGTCTAGAAATAAAAGCATGAAATTTGGGTTTGCCCCAGGCTTTGGGTTTCATCTAACCACTGTTTTGTGGGTTGTGACATTCTTTCATGATATGTGCAACATATTTAGCTCTGCTCAGGACTTGGTTTATGTCTATGATATTCATGAAGTGTAACATTTTAAAAATTAACTAACATCTAAACATCTTGATTTGACAGATGGTATTTCTCAAAATAAATGACATGAAACAGTTACCAGAATGACTTAATAAAAACACGGTTTCTTTCTCTTTCCAAAACAGTTCTAAGAAGATAAAGATGGTAAGCCCTTAACTTTCAACATCCCTTTGTGTAAGACTCTCAGGCAGTTAGTTGGCTGACATAAAAGATTCTCCAACTACAACCCTTAGGGATTCTGATTTAGCCACATAAATGGGTCTAGAAATGGATACTTTAAAAAAAAGCTTTCAGGTCATTTTGAAGGAGATGAGCCATACTTTAAAACTAAAAGGAAGTTCCCTTAAGAGTCAAACTACCCCTCCTGCAGTATACAAAGGTTATCCCAACAGTAGTTGACTCATTTTTTACATATATTGATTTTAACACTGAGAGAGTGATGTTGAAGTCTAAAATAATTTCATTCAACATAGAGAGATTGGATGCAGGTGGGACAAAGAAGCTCAGATTTCAAATAGCAATGGGAAACTCAGGATTCAGCAGTATTAGGAAGTCACTGCTGTCTTGGTCTTTGAGGAGATATAGGGAGCATGAAGGAACAAGATATCCCTGACCAGGTTCATAAAAATACATAAATACAAAAAGAGCAAAACCAAAACTGGCACTGTAGTAGTCTTGCACAGCAGATGGAGGAACAATGGAGGGGCACCAATGTAGTGACTGATCTAAGCACTAAAGGAGAGACAATATCTTTAGCCCTCTTCCTTCCTTTGGTCAGTACTTTTGCTTGGTTGTGCCCAACTGGAAGGCAGATGACCAGAGATGCCAATCATGTGTGTCATCACTTCCCACAGCATGGATTATACAGATTACAAGAAGAATGGTATGGATTATAAAGGCATATGAGACCCACAGTGGCCTCAGCCTTAATTCACTGTGTCATTAATGCAAAGGTAGGTCATCTGTGACCATCTCTTCTTTTTCCACATTATTCTAGGTGTCCAGGAAAACTGAACACAAATTTGATGCAAACCTATCAGGCAGTTCTTCTGTTTGCGATCATCCACAGCCCCCACATAGCTGGATTTTTGGTCATACAATAAATGCCTGTCTAAGACTATGGGTTTTTTTTATTCAAATGACCACAATAAAGATAATGTGCAGAATAAAAAACAAACTTATACAGTAACAGAACATTGAATAAAACCTTCCTGAAGTGAAGTACCTTAGAGGTGATCTACTTGCTTTTTTCCCCTATTTTTATTGGATATTCTCTGTATTTACATTTCAAATGTCATCCCCTTTCTCCACACTCCCTTATAGGATGGACCCCAAGTGAGGCAATCTCTAAATGATCTTTTCTTCAATCCCCGCCCCTCTATTTGTCCCTGAATTTCCTCCTGTGGGTGTTTTGTTCTCCTTTCTAAGAAGGACTGAGGCATCCAAATTCTGGTCATCCTTCTTTTTGAGCTTTTTGGTCTGGGAATTGTTTCTTGATTATTCAAAGGTTTGTGGGCAGATATTTGCTTATCAGTGAGTGTGTACCATCTGTGTTCTTTTGTGATTTGGTTACCTCACTCAGAATGATTGCTTCTAGTTCCATCCATTTGCCTAGGAATTTTATGAAGTCATTGTTTTTAATAGCTGAGTAGTATTACTCCATTGTATAAATGTACCACAATTTCTGTGTTCATTCCTCTGTTAAAGAACATATGGGTATTGTTCTGGTTATTATAAATAAGACTTCTATGAATGTGGTGCAGCATGTGTCTCTGTTACATGTTGGAGCGTCTTTTGGGTATATGCCCAGGAGTGGTATAGCTGGGTTCTCAGGTAGAGCTATGTCCAGTTTTCTAAGAACCACCAGACTGATTCGCAGACCGGTTATAACTGCTTGCAATCCTACCAACAGTAGAAGATTGTTCCTCTTTCTCCACATCCTCGACGGCATCTGCAGTTACCTGAGGATTTGATCTTAGTCATACTAACTGGTGTGAGGTGAAATCGCAGTGTTGTTTTAATTTGCGTTTTCCTGATGATTCGGAATATTGGACATTTCTTTAGGTGCTTCTCTGCCACTCCGTATTCCTCAGTTGAGAATTCTTTGTTTAGCTCTGTTCTCCATTTTTTTCATAGGATTCTTTAATTCTCTAAAGTCAAACTTCTTGAGTTATTTGTATATATTGAATATTAGCCCTCTATCAGATGTAGGATTGGCAAAGATCTTTTCCCAATATGTTGGTTGCAGTTTTGACTTTTTGACAGTGTCCTTTGCCTTACAGAAGCTTTGCAATTTTATGAGATTCCATTTGTTGAGTCTTGATCTTAGAGTGTAAGCCAATGATATTCTGTCAGGAAATTCTCCCCTGTGCTTATGTATTCTAAGCTCTTCCCCCACTTTCTCTTCTATTAGTTTCAGTGTACCTGGTTTTATGTGGAGGAATTTGATCCATTTGGACTTGAGCTTTGTACAAGAAGATAAGAAGGGATCAATTTGCATTTTTTCTATGTGCTGACTGCCAGTTGAATCAGCACCATTTTTTGAAGGTGCTATCTTTTTTCATTGAATGTCTTTAGCTCCTTTGTCAAAAATTAAGTGACCATAGGTGTGGTGGTTCATTTCTTTTTCTCCAATTCTATTCCATTGATCATCCAGTCTATCTCTGTACCAATACCATCCAGTTTTTATCATGATTGCTCTGTAATACAGCTTGAGGTCAGGGATGGTGATTCTTCCAGAAGTTCTTTTATTGTTGAGAATAATTTTTGCTATCCTGGATTTTTTTGTTATTCCAAATGAATTTGCATATTTCTCTTTCTAACTGTATAAAGAATTGAGTTGGGTAATCTACCTCTAATACTACAATTCTAAGAAAAATACTCATTCTAATATTGAAAGAATATGAAAGTAAGCAAAAGCTGGAAACCAATTAATCCATTTCTCCATTGTCATCAATATGCTAATAAGGGTCTTGAGTCCCTAAGATCAATGACATAGACAGTATTTTTAAACTTATGAAACCATTCTGTCACTCTGCAAAAATTTACTTGCCAACTAGTTTAAACTTGGAAGTTCTCAAGGTACTAGACATATAGCTATAGACAAAGCCAAAATGAATCTTCACGAACAATAGATTCAGGCGGAAGAAGTGAGTCACAAAGCAAAAGCAACAACAGACATGTAGAGCAGCATTTTCCACAGTGCCCTTTCTCAAGTTAATATTCAGTATTCATTCTATGAGCTGTCCTGTTGTCCATCCAATGAAATTGCCAGACTCCATCCAGCTTGTCATATGATATACTCTTTTATTTTCAAAGTTCTGTTTGACCCTTTTGCTGTGGTAAATAATCTGTAGCCATTGGTACAGTACAGTCTCACTCTTACCCACCCTTGCTGCTTTTGATCCAGGGGTCTCATGGCTGACTCATGGGGTTTCTTTTTCACTCACTTTTCCTTTGTGGGTTGTAGCCATGCCACACACATATCCCCAACACTATGAAGGGATTTGTGCATCCCGCCACTATACCCTTTTTTGAACTCAATTAAGTTGCCACATCAAAGAACACACCAAAATACTCTGATCCAATTGGTGTGATATGATTTGCCCACGTAGATAAGTCAAATTATCCTGTACAATATCAGGCCTTATAAAATATTCATAAGAACCTTTATCCACATAGAGATGTGCCGAAACATCTGTCTGCCTCCATGTTGCTCCTCTTGAATTCTCACTTTCTCCTTCTCTCCTGCCTTACCAAAACTTTGCCCCCACTTTACTCTCTACTGTCCAAGCATGTATAGAGTTGACATCAGCCTACACACATGAGAGAATGAGAAAATGGGAGATCAAGAAGAAACAACATGGTAGGTATTCCTCTGTGCATCTCTATGTGGATACAGGTTGTTATGAATAAATTGTGTGAGGGATGGAATTGTACAGGGTGATCTGACTTATTTAGGTTGGCAAATTTTATCATACTACTTGGATCAGAGTATTTTGGTGTGTTCTTTTTTGTAGCAACTTAACTCAGTTCAAAAGAGGGTGTAATGGCAGGACACACAAAACCCTCTGTAAAGTTTGTGTGTGTGTGAGTGAGTGTGTGTGTGTGTGTGTGTGTGTGTGTGTGTGTGTGTGTGTGTATCTCATGGAGAGAGTGGTGTAAAGAGAGTCACCTGGAAGGGGGCTTACAGATCTGGCTGTGTGGCCCGCAGACCACGTGGTAGAGTAAGGAAGTAGGTGACTGGCTCCACGAGTAAGACCACATGGGACTGATAGAACCAGATTCTTTTTAAATAATTACAACAACACCCTTTTCTTTCTCAGTGCTTGAAAATAAGGGTAGCTTCATGTGGGATCTGCAACCCCAGTTCAATGCTTGGTGTGGTGATTTGAATAAAAAGACCCATGTAGGCTTCTAAGGGAGTGGTACTATTCAAAGGTGTGGCTTTGTTGGCAGAAGTATGTCACTAAGGCTTTTGTGGATTTTAAGCTCAAGCCTTGTCTACTGGCTCATTCTTCCTTTCTGCTGCCGAAGAATGTAGAACTTTCTACTCTTTCTAGCACCATGTCTGTCTGCATTCTATCAATACTTCCTGCCACAGTGATGCTTAAATAAACCTCAGACCAGTAAGCCATCCCAATTAAATATTTTCCCTTATAAGAGTTGCTTTAGTCATGGTGTCTTTTCACGGAGATAGAAACTACAATACACTTGGCTTTTTTTTTTCTGGGAAAATGACTCCTGTGACACTCCTTCATTCATTTATTCCTTCAGTGTACATTCATCCTTCCAGCTCTGAGGATGTGCTCCTGAGAGAGGATGCATCTGAGAACAGAAAATTTGCTCTCAAGAAAGATCAGGGTCAGGGTCTGCTTCTGGGAAATGAGAAGTATTAGTGGTTTGTGCCTCCTCTATTGTCATGAGGACTAATGGACTTAATTCACACAATGCACTCAGAACACTGGCACAGCACTTACCAACTGCCAGCCTACATTCTTCATCTTATCCCTGAGTTTCAGAAGTTTGGAGGAGTCACCGATGCCTTAGGGCAAATTCCATCCTGCTTAGCACAGGAGACAACCTTTTAGGATCTGGATCATGATTTGCATCTGTCCTTATTCTCTGAAATCTTCATTTCTAGAACTGTATATGATGCCTATCTTGTGTACCCCTAAGCACCATGATTCTTCTACATTGGGCCTTCTTTTTTGTGACAGTCACCTTTCACTTTAAGAATTAGTTCGAATTGTGTATTCAGTTGGGTGAATGTATGTTTTATTTCTGAGACTGGGTCCCTACCAAATAGCCAAGTCTGACTTCTGGCTCACAGCCTTCTTGCTTCTACCTCCCTCCTTATATGCTGGGTTGCAGTCAATGCACCATCATCCTCCTCTTCAGCTGTGCCATTTGGAAAGATTTACCCAGACTCTACTGAAACCCCACGCCCCATGTGACCACACTGACTTTTGCCCACAATGCTGAAAATGTATGGAAATCTAGTAAATAAACCAGTGTGGAAATCCATCTTGAGGAGGAACTGATCAGGGTCCCAGGCACCTAAGAGTCTAAAAAGAGAAAACCGGGCTGACGGTAAGATGGCTCAATGCCTAAAGTCACTTGCTACCCAGTCTAATTACCTGAGTTGGATCCCTGAGACCCACGTGGTTGAAAGAGAGGACCTACAATTTGTCCTCTGACTTCCACACATGTTCATGCACTTGTGACTTGCACATGCACACATACGATACGCATCCAAAATAAATAAATACATAAATTTAAAACTTTAAGGAAAATTCAAGTTGTGTTACATCATCTGGAAATGGCATTAATCCAATCTGCCTACACTACTCAAGCTTCTCCACGGGAACTGAATTAACACACTTTATTACAGAGGGCATTTCTTACATTGGCTCACACAGTGTGTGTGGGATTGTACAATAGCTGCACATCCACTAGAGAGGCTGAGAATCCTGTATGCATCAGCAGTTCCAATCCAATACTAATTATCTCTAGTGACTATGGCCACATTTCATTTTTCTTATCATTATACCTTCATTTTTGCTTCTTTTGAAAAGTTATATTTCAATTGGCATAAAACAGTCTCTATTTTAGTATAGCCTGATGCTTAGGCTGCTGTCCTCATGGTGAATGGTGAAATCAAAGCACCTAAAATTTCTATCAAAGCAAACATGTGCCATTTGTGACTGTAATATGTTTAATCTTCTCTTTAAAGTCCATATGATTGATGGTTATAGTCTGCCCACAGTGTCTTAGGACACTAAAATGGAAGATTTCTGTTTGACTATGTTAACTGCATTCTTGAGCTTATTTACTAGGAATTTTTCTCCCCATCCCATCATCCTTTCCTGCCTCTAGTGTACTTTTGAACTCTGAGAAGTCAATTTCTGCAGCTTCTACATATACTCAAGAGTGTGATATAATATCTATCTTTCTGTTCATGGCTTGTTTCACTGAAAATAGTGCCTCCCAGCCTCAAAAATATACCCAATTTCTTTCCTTTGAAGTGGGAGTCTCCACTCCAGTTTAGTCCAGGCTATAGCTCAGCATCCTCTGGCCTTGTTTTTCCAAGCACCTGGGTGCACAGGTATATGCCATCATGCCTAGCTTTCAATGGACACCAGGTTGGTTTTACATCTTGGCTCTGAAAAATTGTGCTGCAAAGAAAATGAATATACAGATGTCTCCTTGACATAAAGTTCTTCTTCATTCATTCAAACACACACACACACACACACACACAGAGAGAGAGAGAGAGAGAGAGAGAGAGAGAGAGAGAGAGAGAAAGAGAGAGAAGAGAGATTACAAGATTGTATGGGAATACTATTGACGGTCATCCTCAATAGAAGTTAAATCCATGGTGAAATCACCAACTGAAATCTATAGCAAGAGAGGAGAGTAAGAATAGAGTCCTTGGAAGTCAGTGATTAAAGTCATGTGGTGTCAGAGAGAACAGGAGGCTTGAACTGAGGAAAGGGCCTAAACCTTGAGAGGAGGAAAGAATATGCAGAGGAAGGAAAGGTTTTCTCGAGAGGAGGGTAACAGGTGAACTCAAGGAAAACATCACTGAGTCTATTGGCTTGTCATCAGAGATGGCACCATGCTTCTTAGTACTAATCCTTTACCTGGCTATTTAGAGTTTTTCTCTCCATTGGCAATGACACTAAAGGTCCAAAAGTAGAGGGTGGGATCTTGACAAGAGTCAAAGTGCAGAGGCGGTGTACAGACGACTCTATCCAGAGACTGTGCCCCAGAAGAGCCACAGGCCAACAGATAACTGGCTGGAGGGGTGGTATGGGATCCGTGTGCACTTGCATTCTGAAAAATTTAATGCAATAATAAAGACGTAACAAATGGGGTTCATATTAGAGGGATCTACTTCATTGAGATGTAGGCTCTACATGTTGTTCTCACAGCTCTCAGGGTTGGCCAATTATTTCTGATGAGGAGTGAGGACTGAGGGTCATGGACAAGTGAATAGCACAGCACCGCAGACTGTGTTTCCTGCCCACTGCTGGCCTGGCTCAGATCAGCAATAGTTGTGGTAGGGAGTGGCTAGAGGCTGAGGTTAAAGCTATGTAGTAAAACATCTTTAAAGAAAACAGAAACTATAACTCTTAACACCTACAATGACATTAAATATGCAAGCTTTAGGATCTGGAGAGACTTCTCAGCAGTTAAGAGCATGTATTATTTCTGCAGAAGGACTTGAGTCCCCAGCATCCACATGACAACACACAACTGCCTATATAACCTTTGCTTCAGGGGGATCTGATGAGCACATGCTTGCATGTATGTCCATGTGTCATGTCTCAGGGACATGACACATGGACATACATGCAAGCATGAGCACATCTACATACTTATAATATAAAAGTAAATCTTTAAGAAACCCTCTAATATACTGTTAAGAATTCTTAGGCATTGCACATTCAAAACATTGTCTCCAAGGAGCTGCTGCTAAATTTTGAGTGACATTTCTGGTAAAAGTATATGCCACTACTGCACGTAAGGAGAAATACTGGGTTGCTATTCCTCTGGGAAGGCTGAGTTATTTGTCATCTCCTGAACAATCAGTTGTGGGGCCATGGGGAGGTGGGGTCAGAATCCTGCATAGTAATATTTAATTCAACAAGTGTTAAATGCTTTCCATATTGCATCACATTGAAACTACCAAAATTGCTTCATGGAAGATCCATGAACTTTTCTAATGCAATGACTGAGAACTTTTTTCAATGCAGTTTCAACTTCTAGCCTAGTGTCTGACACTTGCTGGTTCTCAATGAATATTGAAAAAAATGAATAAGGTCATGTCTTGATGAACAAAATGACCAGAATTATTAAAATTAGAGAGGTTATAAACACATCCCAGTTCATATAAAGTTGTTCACATTACATTCTATGGATCGTAAAATATCCCTAGATTCAAATCTTAAAATCTCACCTGTAATATCCTCATGTCCTGTGTATGTGAGTGTGTGTTTGTGTGAGTATGGATATGTGAGTGTGTGTGAGTATTAATGTGTAAGTGTGTGTGTGTGTATGAGTGTGTGTGTAAGTGAGTGTGTATATGTGTGTGTGAGTGTATGTGTGTGAGTGTGTGTATGTATATGCAGATAAATGATAGAGAGATATCACAAGAGACCTGTGCTAGAACATTCTTGCTACTATCCCTTTCCCTTAATGCTTATGAAGGTTCTACTCTTAAGAGTTTTTTTGGCTTAGATGTTTTATCAACAAGATAAAAAATACTCATGGCATTACATGCATTAGAACATATTTCATGACTCATGTATTAGTGTGCATAATTTCATAAATGGAATCACTGCACTTTTTACTTTACATGTAAGAGATGAGGTTCATAGAAATCACAGATCTAGTAAATAAAGAGAGACTAAAAGCCAGATAGAAATCTTAATGTTAAGCATGGGCAGATGCTTCAATTGACAAAGCTTTCTTTGCAAGTGTACAGACCCAAGTTTGAGTTCCTGACACCAAGAAAAATGAATGTCAAATGTAGTGAGTCTTATAATCTTAGTTCTGGATAGGTAGAGACTTCTACAACAGTATATAACAAAACAATGTGGGCAGCACCTAAGGAACAACTGAGGTTGACCACTATCCTACACAAACACACACACACACACACACACACACACACAGACACACACACACACAAATATACACAACCATAACACACAAACATTTACACATATATACACATACATACACTCACACACATCACACACATCACACACAAAAACACACATACACACATATGAGCATATACACATTGATCCACACATATACATTCACACACACACATAACACACCAAGCACATTCACATTTATACATATATGCACATCAGTGTACATATACATTCATACACACATATGACACATAACACAAATTTATACATACACCCGTACATACACCACATACACTTACACATATAACTACACATTCACACACACACATGAACAAATATACTCACAAACACAAATTCTCACACACACATGGGCATATATGCTAACATATACACACAGACACACACTCACACATGCACTCATACATACACATTCACACAAACATGAGCATACACATACACATAAATAAATCTTGGTTTTAATCACAATACTATGAGACCATCATACTCTCCCTAGAAGTTTGTAGCCCTAATGTAATGAATGTGGTACTGGCCCATGACAGCGCAGGCCTGTGAGACAGAATGGGGCTGGAGAGAAGAAACCCAGGTCAGCCATTAAGGACGGGCAAGCAGAGTTTCTGAGACAGCAATGGAGGAGGCTAGAGACTGCACAGTAATTAGACTGTGACCAGAGATGGACTTAACACATCTCCAAAGGACCCTGCACCAGCACCTTGTTCTGGGCTTGCACTGTCCCACCACCCCAGAAAAGTAATTCATGATGCAAGAAGAGCAGCCATGACTTTGGCCGGGATCGTAGGGACAATGGCATGTACCATCCAGAATTGCTCTGGATGTGTCTCCAAAGCTCACGATGGTCTCATGTGACATTAGACTTTCTTTGCTCAGAGTCCTGATTTCACATCAGAGACAAAAGCCTTTATTAATTACAGATGTGAGTGATGTGGCAGAATATGCTACAGGAGAAAAAACGTGGAAGTCTGCATATAAGCCAGTCTGATGTTCTCAGCAGGCTATTACACTTGTTAGAAATATTTATTAATGTATGTGTGTGCGTGCATGCATGCGTGTGTGTGTTTACTCACATATTAATAGATATACATTTTTTGGCTCTCCCTACCTTCTTCCCTTCATTCTTTAAGCTTCGAGAATTAGTGTATGATTTATTTCCCCTCTCAATGTTCCTCCCCAGCAAACCACAGTGATTGGCAGCAGATACTGCTCTGGAAACCTGGTAGAAATATGTGAAAGGCATCAGGGGCTGAATCCACTTAGCTGCTTCACCCATTTTGACAAAGCTACCAGTAGATTGTCAGGGAAGGATGTTTGTTCGGTGTGCCACTGGGAAGCTCCTAAAAAAGTGAAAGTAAAATTTACTTCGACTTTCTCCAGGTGTCGGTTTACCTGTTTGGTTGTCCCTTCTCTGTTACCTCGAAAACCCAAAGAAATGGTTTTAAAAAGGTTAAAAAATAAACGATTGCATAATCTCAAAGAATGAAGGCAGCTTGTTTGCACACCATCGGCTTCACTTCTGTCCTGTGGAAGCAATTGGCGTGCACATAATAGCTTTCTTGCCCCATTGGGCCAAGGAGCCTGGTTCTTATTGTGAGAGACAAAGAAATCATATGTCTTTCCACCAGGCATAAAGAAGACGGGGTAAAATTGGAGACTCCCAGGAGGTCTGGGGAGAAGTTGATTTGAAAATTGTGATCAAATATTTTTGCCATCATGTTTAAATGTGTTACCAGAAACGGCCATGTATGGAATGTGCCCGACTCTTTCTTTGCACTTGATGCTTATGATTTAGACCCATTTTAGCAGCTGCCATCTACATTTAAAGGAGGATGGCGGTCATTTCATTGGTTTTGTATTGATGTTTATTTTTAAGGTTTTCAGATGGAGACATAAAGACTTAGGTGCTGGACAGAGAGCACGGTCAGTATGATGTATTTGCCACACAAGCATGAGGACTGGTCTTTGCATTCCCAGTATGCTCTCAGAAAGCTGGATGTACTCCTATAATTTCAGTAATGAAGTGGAGTCACACAGCACAGATCTCTGGGATTTGTTGAGAGCCAATGCAGCCCAGAGGAGATTCTGCCTCACGGAAAAGGCAGGAGTCTGTGAGCTCAGAAGGTAGAAGCTCTTTTTGGGAAAGCCTGAGGTAGAGCCCCTGAACACATGTGGGAGAGGACCGACTTCTGAAAGATGTGCTCTGATTGCGTGAGCATCACAAAGTGTGTGTGTATGCTCAGGGGCACGTGCAGAAGGAAATACTTTAAAAATGATAAAAGTAAGGTAGAGAGTGATTGAGATTGAGGGAAAAGGCTAACATTCAAAATCTGCCTTCAGCATAAAGGAACACACACACACACACACATACACACACACACACACACACACACACACACAGAGAGAGAGAGAGAGAGAGATGGGCAGACAGACAGAAACAGAGATCAAAAGACAGAGATGGAGAGAATAAAATTTTCATTTGTGTCTAATTAATTTGGTAATTTGATTTTGTTGTGGCTGTTATCATCATCATCATCATCAAGCTCAGTAATACAAAAGAGGTTGAATTCGTCTCTGGAATGCCAATCACCCAGTTTCCTCTCTTGGCCCTTCCATCTAACTCTTCCCTGTCTCTTTCAGAATGGTATTTGTTGTTCTGTATAGACATTTCCCAGCTTTATTCCTGTGTATTCACTTAATACGTACTGGCAATCCACTAGACAAATGCCAGACAAAGGAATGGGGGTGGAGGCAAAGAGACGGGGACTAAACCAGGGCAGCCCTGGCTCTGTTTGTGTTGCTATGGGCCTGCTGATCCTCCTGAGATGTGTGAAAAACCTAAGCGTATGGCCGACAAACATGCTGAAGCATATGTCATCAGCAGGGACACCTGTACACCAGCAGAAGATAAACACTATGGGCTATTTCACCTAAAACAAGTTCTACCGCTACACAGCTTCACAGAACACTTTAGGGTTTACGAGAACCCCACAGCATCCAGATGAAAAACAGCTGCTTACAAAAATAGAATAAAATTCAGCCTGTGTGGGCTGTATAGCATTACTTGTTAGGACCCTTCATAGGAGCCTCTCTAAGTATGGTAATGGTCACATCCACCTTCCATTGGCTCTGATTGTGCTGATGCCAGGCTTATGTGAGCCTTTGACCCAAAGTAAGGACACATCTACATTCTGATTATAGAACCTCAGAGGGATCTCAGATCTTCTTAAGCACAAGAGTAACTGGGTAATATGCCCCAAAACATAAAATAAAATAGTCTATGTGTCTCACATACACATGTACGCACACACATCACACATACAAATGCACATAAATATGCATGGATACAGGTATGCACAAATACACACACATGAACACATACAGAGAGAGAGAGGGAGGGAAGGAGGGAGAGAGAGTGTGTGTGAGAGAAAGGGAGGGAGGGAAGGAGAGAGGGAGGGAGGGAAGGAGGGAGGGAGGGAGGGAGAGAGAGAACAGAAGAAAACATAGAAATTATGTATCTGAATCAGAAACACAAAAAATAAATCATGCCAAGGAAGATACATGAACATCTGTAGGGTGGTAAAACTAAATGCTGGCTGGAGGATGTTCCAAATTGACTTCTAATTATAGAGAGTAAATATATCCATGTGCTCAGTGGAGTAATATCATAGTTTCAGAATTAAGATGGTGTTGTTCACTCAACTGCCCTAAAACAGTATACAAATTTGCTTGAGGTCACCTGACTATAACAAGAACAAATTCCAAGAGATGCAGCTGCACCTAGGTAAGTGTACTTTGACTCAAGATAAGATTTGTCTCTCATGGGCATTAACACTGCAAAGATAAATATCCAGAAACCAATTTCTGCACCAAATCTGTACTTAGAATATTTGATTGCTACTCTTCAAAATTCATCTGTTGTAGATTCTCTTTCCCCACACAGTCACCAACATGTGGGTATCATTGAGTTATTAGTTAATTACCACACTGGTTGATTCTTTCACAAACATGCTAAATGTGTTTGTCTCTTCACTCTGCTTAATCTATCATCAGTTCATTTCAATAAACCCTCAGAAGAAAGGGAAGTGTTTCCCTTTGTTTCTCTAACCCACAGTCATATTAATAAAAAGGAAATGGACATCAGATAACCTAAGAGTCATCAGGGGAGCAATAAACAAGGCGTAGATACTAATGGTCCTATGAGTAAACATAGGCACAGGGGTTTCTCTTTAGGTGTCACTTAGGAACGGACTTGCTCAATCTGCACAAAGATGCAGAAAGGAACCACACCAAGGTAGATACAGTTGTAGAATGGGAAAAATTAAATGCTGGCTGGAGGATGTGTAATTTCTGGTTAAATATTATAAATACAGGCATGCATCCAACTTTTCTCTGGGCAAAAGACAAACTAAAGCGTCAAAGAGGTGCCCATACCTAGATATTACGAGTGTTAAAATAATTTTGCCAATACAGGCAAAGCAATTCATGACACTAGATACTGAAGGCAGAGGAACATTATAGGCTATTGTTACTAGTCTTGGGTACTCCAACCCAGAGTTGGAATGTAAGTAAGTTTCTACTGATGAAGACACCATGCACTTAGGGCACAGGACACAGAAAACCAAATCTGGGTCTGACTTGGAATACTCCTACTTGAGAACTAGCTTCATGGTTCCTAAAGGTGCCATGTAAGCTTCCAAAGGAGGGGAAGCAGTTGATTGTCCTACCTGTGATGCTTACCAAGCACAACAATGACCAGCATGGCACATTAATCCCAAGGATGCAGAACTGGCACACATACCGTGGTGGTAGCCATCAGCTCTTTAAACAATTAAGCCTGCTTAACAAGACAGACATCATGCCTGGTACTCGAAACTTGCTTATTTTTCTTAAGGACGGACACTCTGACCAGGGTAAAAAATGGAATCCCATTGTCACATTGATTCTGCTTTGCTTTTCACTGATGGCTACTGAAGCTGAATGGTTTTTTGATGTTTATTGAACTTGTGGCTAATCTTTTCAAAACTGTCCACTTCATTAAAGCATTTGCTGATTAAGTTGTTTAGTTGCTCATTGTTTGCTTTTGGTAGTAGTTTGGTATAGTCCAGATATTATGCAGTCTTTGTGAGTTCATATGTGTATCAACCCTGTTGTGTTTAAAAAATGCTGTTTTTTTTTTAAGATCATCCAATACCTGTGGCTTTTACAGTCTTTTCAGTCAATTTTTAGCGTAGATCTCCAAGCCTAGAGGTGAGAGATATGACAGTTGTATACAGTTAAAGGTTGAGCACTCCCATGTCTTTTATTATATGTTATGTAGTTGTGAATTACCATCTATACAAGATGCTTTTTTTGTTGAGGGTGAAGTGACACCATGAACTTGAGTCTTATTCAAGCGCAGGTTTAAGCTCAGGAGAAGTTGACCAGTACAAATCAGACGTCATGATTTTTAGAGTTCTTTATCTTTTGTCACTGTTTTTCTTTTTAACGTGAGAAAAAGAACATAAAATTGCTTGGCTTAGGTGGTGTTGGAGATAGATCTGGGGTAACTGTATAGTAGAAATACGGTCTATGACATATGCAAAAATTTTAAAAAGACTGAAAAAATAAAATTAGAAAAAATAAAGATTGAACATAAACAGTGCAATTTTATTTTATAAGTGCTATACAAAAGAAAGGTATATGATAATAATCAGGAAGTGCTTTAAAAGTTTCTGTACTAATATAAGTTTTCCTATAAAATACACGTCTAGGTCTATCTGCCCATTGTCACTATCTTTGTCACTTCTGCCTTGTTCAGGCAAGTTTCACTATGCCTGGATCTTCAACAGGAGTCTCACAGTGGATAACCTTGCCTCCATTTCTTGGCATTCCATCTTGGATTCATGATACAGTTAGACTGAGCTCTAAAAACTACAAGTCAGATCACATTATTTCATAATTAATAACTTACTGAGAATATATAATTGATGTTTTACATGACACTCCTGGCCACCCATTCTATTATCACCTACATTAATCATCATCTCTCCTAAAGAAATTTGCTGGGTGAACCAGTGCAATCTTCTCCCAAAACAGCAATTTCTTGTGTTAGGCTATAAAGTGGTATCAAATGATCTAGAGTTATATATATATATATATATATATATATATATATAAATATTTATATATAAATATATATATATATATATATATAAATTTATATATATATATATAAATATATATATATAAATATTGTGTTGTAGATAAGCAATCACAGTGGGAGATTTCACATTCCTCCAGCAAATGCCGAGGCAGGAGAAAAATACACAACCCAACACAGCTAACAAGTTTAATCTCAACTGTAGGACTATTCTACTAGAGTGTAAAAAAGAAAATATTCAAGACAGACAAACTTTAAGCTTTGGCAGCTGCCCAGAGAAAACAGTTAGAGCAGAGAAAGCCATGACTTTAGAGTTAGACATGGAAGTGTAGCAAGCAGCCACATAACAAGTGGAAGGTAGGTGCTTTCCTAATATTCCATTCACTAGTTGGTGTTTTTAGTCTTCCTTGCATGCAATGGGAGGGTGCTGATGTACATAGGAGGTGAAATGTTGACTGGCAGTTAGGATTCTTCAGTAGTTCAGTTTCCAAGGTAAGTGTATTCTGTGGGGGAGGATGTAAAACTTGTTACTGGTGTTGCTGTCAAGAACTCCAGGCTCTCTAAGTATCTACTCAAACATGCAGATATAATAATCTAACTCTGAGAGCTTTTTGTTTCACTCATTTGGATATAGGTCTAGAATTACCCAGATGATAAGCCTCTGGACTTGTTTGGAAGTTATTATCTAGATTATGATAGGAAGGCCTATCCTAAAGTTGAGTGGCACCATAAAGGGA
Source organism: Micromys minutus (assembly GCF_963924665.1). NCBI lineage: Eukaryota > Metazoa > Chordata > Mammalia > Rodentia > Muridae > Micromys > Micromys minutus. The sequence continues at coordinate 73,667,099 of NC_137972.1, read as the reverse complement.
GCTGGGGAAGTAAAAAGCTAGTTGAACAGAAACATTCATTGCTCTATGCTTCTTGGTTGTAGATACAAGGTGAGCAGTTAATTAAATTTTCTATCACCATGACTTCCTCACCATGATGGACTAAACAGCAAGATAAAGGAAATTCTTCTACTGTATCTTAGGGTTTCACTGCTGGGAATAGATACCATGACCGAGGCAACTCTTATAAAGGCAAACATTTAATTGGGGCTGACTTACAGTTGCAGAGGTGTAGTCCATTATCATCATAGCAGGAAGCATGGCAGCCTGTAGGCAGACAAATTGATAGAGGGGCTAAGAGTTCTAAATACTGACCTGAAGGCAGTCAGGAACTGGGTCTTTCTTGAAGTAGGCATCGAGAGAGCACTAGATCTCAAAGTTTGCACTCACAGTGACACACTTCCTCCAACATGGCTAAAACCACTAAAAGAAGGCCACACATCCTAATAATGCTACTCCCTGTGGGATACACATGTTCAAATCACCACATGTTCTTACTTTGTTTTTGTCAGATGTGTTGTCATAGCAACAACACAGTATCTATTATACTGGTATACTCTTTTTGGGCTATTGGTTCCTTTTCTGTCTTGAATTAATAGATATTTATTTACTCATTCCTATGAAAAGTAACATAGGACTTTTATTTAAAAATTACATTTATGAAGCAGAAGACAGGTGTGTGTGTATGTGTGTGTGTGTTTGTGTGTATGTGTGTTTGTGTGTGTGTGTTTGAGTGTGTGTGTGTGTGTGTGTGTGTGTGTGTGTCTGTGTAGGCAGTTGGGAAGAGGGTGAAACTAGATTAGTCATGGGTAGGTGACTGTGGAAACTGGTGATGTTTATGTGTAAATTTATTTTTGACATTTCTTTCTCTTTAATATCTAAAATTTTTGATCATAAAAAGTTGAAAATAAATTCTTTACATATAATGATTTCTTTAAATATACACAAAGGCTACATTCTGTATAAACTGAGAAGTCACATGTTTTTGTATGACTAATTTATACAGTTCATACATTCATTAAATGAACGAGTGTGTTCCAACACAATAATTTGAAACTTAAAAAAGTATCTACCTACCTACTTTGATTTCTTTTCCTCTTCAAGGGACACATGGTATAAGCAACTTTCTTTAAGTTGGGCAATACTGTGTTATTTCTTACTTTAGGACTCTAAACTGAGGACTTGGAGATCAGGGGTGTGAAGGAATATGTGAAAATGTATCTGTTAAGAGTCTGTGTGCCAATGTATTAGAGACATCACATTTTAGAATTTAGAATTTAGAATTCTAGGTTGTCTTAAAGAACTGAGTGTCCCAGGATCGTTGCTTACCACCATCAAAAGAGGAGATTCTCAAGAGCTATTTCAATTTACCAAAGCCATTCCTCCATGTCTATAGAACAGTAGACATCTAATCATGACTATAAGGAGCACGTACCTCTGCAGAGTTGGGTGTCTCCGGAGGTCCCCTCTGTACACTCATATAGGAAGATGCTATATAAGCTTGTCTATCAGTTTTGTATTTTCTGTTTGTTTTGTTTTGACATATCATTTTTGTGGTTTGCTTGACTTTTGTTCTCCCGCCCTTTGTGGTCATTCCTCTGAGAGGTGGCATCAGAATTTCTTAAGCTTGTTTCAGCACACCATGTATGCTTCATCTCTGAGTTTATTTATACAAAGTTACAAAGAAAGATTTTCACAGTTACCTAAGGAGCACACAGTCCAGGAATTTGGATAATGATGTTCATATTTGGCCTTCCTTTCCCTTCCATTTTTAGTGTTAGAAGAAAGCATAGGATTCTAGAGATGGCTTACGAAAGGGTTGCAGTCAGTAGTCAAATGCAAATTCTACAGTCATGTTCATTTACACAGTTTCCAAGGACAAGAGAAGAGAGTCTACTCTAGTAACTACCATAGCAAATCCAAGGTGACATGGTTTTGTATGATGCAAACTTGGACATCTGCCCTGTATTCCATTCAATAATGGAATTTACTTATACCAAATCCTATGCCAGAAATAAAGAACAAAAAGTAGCACTATTATTTTGCCCCAGAAGAGCTCAGAATTTAGAAGATATAGGAAATAAAAGTAGCCCCAGACTATATGGGCTCAGCGATTTTAAAGTTAGGTATAGAACAGGAAGCTATAATAAAACCATCTCCAGGGGAACAAATGTGGAATAATAAAAACCTTCCTTCCTTCTTCCTTCTCCTCCTCCTCCTTCTCTTCCTCCTCATTTTTGTTTTTCAAACCACGGTTCCCCTGTGTAGCCCAGGCTGGCCTCAAACTCACGGAGCTCTGCCTGCCGCCTCTGGCTCATGAGTGCTGGGATTAAAGGCATGGGACACCACTGCAAGGCTCAAGAGACTTGAAGGAGAAGTCAGAGATTATTCCATAAAGAAAGAAAGAGACACATGATCAAAGAAAAGGTTGAATGTCTGTGGGTATTGAGGTTAAGCTGGTACATAGTCTAGCCAGGAGACACCACAGCTGCTTGTAAGTTGACTGGAAGGCATGGTAAATGTGAGCAGGCACAGAAAAAGGAGGTCTGATGGGAGACTGGCTTCATAGAAGTGGGTATTAGAAAAATGTCGGCCACAAAGGGCTCTATGAAAAGTGTATATGCCTCAAATCTTTAAGTATGAGCAACCCAATATGTGCATAGTCAGCACATATATCTTTATATACATCAGATAGTCTGATTGGTTAGTATTCTGGCAGCACACCAGGTCAAGGATGGGGGAAAAATACCGAGGACAACACAGAGAACAGGCTACTGAAGAGACTTAGTGACTTGTTAATAATGAACTAGTTTTCTGGGACTCTGCTGTGTCTTCACCTGAACCATAAGAATCTATTTCTGGCTCAGGAATGAGGGAACATGTGATGGAGATAGAACAATGGAAAATTTAAAACCCAATAATGCTCTTTTCTTTTTCTTTTTTTTTTTTAGTTGAACAACTTTATTTTAAAAAACAAAGATAAATGTACAGATTTTAAGCATTTTTGCATAAAAGTATAAAAATACATTTTTGTCAGTACTTGGTTTTTTTTAAAGGTTTGATCGTGTGCATTAAGATCTTACTAGTTAAATGAGCATAAAGTACATGTAAAACAAGATGTAACCTGGAAATAGTCAAAGTTTTCTTGGTGTGTAAAGATTAAGCATAATGTTTTTTTTTAATTTTTTTCTTTTCTTGAACTCCTTTAAGATGTTGAGACTTTGACAGTCATAATGACACACCTTTACTTGCAGCACTTACTATGCAGAGGCAGGCAGAGCTCTATGAGTTTGAGCCTAACCTTGTCTACACAGTGAGTCCTAGGATAGCCAAGGCTACATAGTAGGACCAGTCTTTAAAATATTAACAAAAACAACAATGAAAACCACATAAACTCTCCTACTTAGAGTTCTCCTCTGAATGAATGCAGACAGCCATTCTCCTTTGTTCCCCCACATGACCAGAGAACCTGAGACTCAACATTGGAAACTGCAAAGAATTTACTGTGTTGCCTATGTGTGCTGCAGCAGCAGCATCAGAAAGGGTACGGGTTTTAGAGCAGGAAAGGTAGTGAGTAAGACAGTTATGTACCTTTAAAGCGTCCAGGTTCTGCATGTTCATAATTCAAGCAAGCCACCCATTGGGAATTCCAACAGAGGACTTGGTTCCAACAGAGGACTGAAAGAATATTTACACTAGATGCCAGCTAAAGAAAACCAGGAGAACCATATCCAGTGGAATGTTAGCATACCTCTTCTGGTCTTTTATATGAGGGTAGGAGAAACCTGGGTTACAGATCACACCTTCAATCTCAGGCAGCACAAAATCCACGGATGTATAACTCAACTCCATGCTAGTTTTAGCTGCCTACTAAACATGCAGTCAGTTGAGTTTCAGTTGTTTTCAAATACACTGCAATGAGCTATCCATCAAATATGATTTGGTAAAACTGAAGAATTCTGTCTCTGAAAAACACTAGGGTTTGTAAAGTTTCTTTCTTTTCTCATCTAAGAAGCAGTGGTCTGCACGCTGCCTCATTATTTCCTCTTTCAAAGATGTTTTATGTTGTGGCAAACTCATCCTGTCCAATTCTATTGGAATGTAGTCCACAGTGGTCTTCCTTTAGAGGCTCTGTATTTTGGTGGCACTGTTTGATCATCTGCTCAAGAAGCTCAACAAGAAGCAGAAGTGTCCTACAGAGCCTCTTCAGGGAGAGAGGACTATGACTCTCTGCTCTGTAAGACTCATATAGCCTCTGGGAAGCTCAGCAGAGACTCCCCAGTAAGATATGGAGCCTGAACCCAGAGTAGAACAGTAAGTAGTTTTTTTAAACAAACATGGTATTCCCAGGTGTAATTTAATGAAGCTGTAGATTTCTTGATTTAAACCTGCCACAAAGTGGTGAGAAAGACAAAAGGAAGAAGCAGACAGGCTAGCTAATGGTCCCCAAATAAGTTCTCCAGATGGAGCACATTTTTTGGTCTACCCCAGGCTGTCATCAACATTTCAACATTTAACGTTTCATTTCCTGCTTTCTTCTTTCCTGTCACAGAAATTGGACTAAAATTCCCTCTTCACTGAAAGTATCATGCATGGTTTTATGCTGTTTTTCTTTTCTTCACTGTTCTCTGAAGCAAATTAAGTAGATATCTTTGGCATGGCACAAGTTAATATCACAGAAGGTGAGTTACTTGTGGCGTGTCACATACTGTCAATCAATAGCTTGCATTTCCTAACAAAAAGTGCCCTTGGCTGTTTTTGCTCTTGTGTTTTATCTCATTTCTATAACCCTCCAGCAAGAAAAGAGAACATGTCTGGAAATAGAAACAATTTCTGAAGACGAGGCCCACTTCAGAAGAATTTCAAACCTGTATCCCAGCGCCACCTAGGATGTCCTCCTTCATTTCCAGACACTTGAGTGTTCCCGTCCACACAGGAAATACTATTCTCTAGCAAGCCTTCATGTTCTTCACTGATCTTAGGCCACTCTAGGATATTGTGCACCACCTTTCCAGCAATGTGAGATGTCACTGTAGGGAGAATGGAAAGGAAATGAATATCATGAGAGCTTAACTGATCTGCAATAAAAATGAAAAAGGCAAAGATAAGTGAAGGAAAAAGCTTTAACTTTGCATCTTCCCACCTCTAGTGTGGCAGTGTGGTGCCAGGAATAACCCAGAGTAGGCAAAGCAAAGGACTATTAGCTACTTGTTACTATGAAAAAAAAAAAAAAAAACCTTGACAACAGTGATTCTAAAAAGGAACAGCCTAAGATGACTCATAGTTTGAGTTCCCAGCCCATCATGGTGGAAGAAGCTTGTCTATGAGAGTCACTGCAGCTGTGGTGTTGGAAGTATAGAGTGGTTAATTAGTGTATTCAATCAAAAAGCAGAGCGACAGATGCTGATGCCCAGCTCATTCTCTTTTACTTTTCTCTTTATTCAGTCCCCATACCATGAGAATGTGTTCCCCACATCTAAAGATATGTTCTCCACAGCTAAAATGGGTCTTGTTTCCTTAGTTAAGCTTTTCTGTAAATACCTTTTCCAGACACGCCCAATGATTTGTCTCCTAAGTGTTTGTAAAGCCAGTCAAGTTGATAACCAAGATTAACCATCATGGAAGCTTTCTCTGGTAGAGCCTTCTGCTCCTCAGTATTTGAACTCCTTATGCTTTTATTATTAGTGAGTGCAGTACATAAACCATTAGTCAAATATTTAATAGTTATATTGTTGTATAGAAAATTTCTTCAAATTAAAATGGTCCCAAAAGAAGTTTCATAAGACTTGTGGAATAAATAACTTACAAGTCTCAGGAAATTCCTGAAACTAGCGAGATTTACAAGACCCTTTCCTCAAGTTATAGAGGCAGCAGGCTACTTTTGGTAGCTCTCCAACCTGTTGACCTATCTTCAGATTGTGCAAAAAGAGCTCTAGTATTGAGGTTTTTCTAATTTGTCACCCATGCTAGGATGGACTTTTTAGTAATGTCATTGCTTTTCATTTGCCTGTGCTCCTGTAGAAAATTGTATAAACTGATTGATTTGCCACATTGGCCCCTGATATAGTAGTTACTTTGGTCTGCTAGTCTTCTTTCTGAGATAAGCAGATGTTTGCTCATGTTGTCCCAAGACACACACATACACAGTCTAAACTTTAGACAAGTCTGTTGCTGTGGCAAAACCTGGAAACTTCAGTGGCTAAAGAATTCTAGAAGAGCTGAAATTTGCAGGTGATAAGCTATTTAAGATATTAGTAATATCTGAAAAAGATAGTACTAGTTACCTGTTATTAAGGTCTTTGTATGAGGCAGACAAAGTGCTAGCATTATACACATGACTGCTGACTTTTCTTATAGCGGTTTAGGTATGTGGAAATGATGAATAGATAAGATAGTCTACTTGCCAAAATTATAGAATTAGAGAAGAGTTGACCTGTAGATCCATCAGCTTCGTTCTGCTCTGCTGCCATCCCTGTCACTTATTTAATGTCCGATAGCATCATTATTTTCGTGTAAATCAAAATATATAAAACGTTTGCTAATTAAGCCCAGTATTTGTTTGCTTATAAAGATAAATGTTAGTGATACCCACCAGTCTCTAGAGACCAATCCAACATTAATTCTACTTGCACAGTCCCCTGTCAGCAACACTTGAGAGGTGTAGATGAGAATAGGGTTCCTAGTAGCCATGTAATTAGAGTTTCTTCTGCTTTCTGTTTTATTTCTTCTTTGTATGAAATAGACACTTAAAAGAATAGTGTGTCTTCAGCTAACTACTTTAATTTCTACCTTTATAGGGAATCAGCATGCTCATCTCTTTAAGAATCCAGGAGATTTAAAACATCATGAAGTAACATGATGATTTGTGTAACATGATAATTTAGAATTTGAGAAGACTCATATCTCTAACCAACATGACATGAGAGATCACTGGGGCTCTGGAAAATGCTACGCCAGATGCTGGCCAGGACGCCCCTGACTATGTGGGAGCATCATGCTGCCTGTAGGAATGACATGATGGCCTTGGGAGTAAATAAGGAGAGGCTATGAATGCTGCCGACTGAATGCATGCACCCAGTGGCTCCAGTATTAGTGTTCTCAATTTCTCCATTTCAAAAGAGATCTTGGAAAGCTCAATGTGTTCCTCCGAGAACCCTATGCCATTATGCCAATGTAGCAAAAACACTTCTCCATTACTGTTACAAAATAATTGGTGAATTAAACTCATTTGAATTGTTTAAAACATCCAAATTACCCGCACCCCATTTTCTTACTCTCTTTGGTTCAAGATTAAGACAATTGTTTCAGAATTTTGCTTTAGCATCAGTTAGTCCCATGATGTGATTGCCTGGCAGTCTAGGCACACTTTTCTCTACATCCAGGCTTTCTATCATGAAACGTGCAAGGAGATGCCTAAGTGTGATTAAAGGTGTAAACACTATCCTATTTTTTTAAAAGAGTGACAATTTTAATATTGTGCTTTCCTTGTCAGCATACACATCCCGAAATCATACCAAAAAATGTAATTAAGCATGTACTTGTTACTCATTTACTTTTCTATCATCCTAATAGTCAAAGCACCAAAGGTCCTGAACTAAAAGCGTAGACCATTGAGAGTTGGTATTTCATCCTTTTTTACTGTTTTGACAAATCATTATGAGGCTGTAATATAGAGTTCAGGGTACTTGCCCCCATCTCTCCCGTTGCTTCTGAAGTCAGATCAGTAGAAGGAGAAGGAAAAGGGAAGACAGAGCCTAGAAACTGTCACATTCTCTCTGTATCTGCACAGTAAGCTTCCAAAGAGGTTGGTAAAATGTTTCAGGACATGGCTCTTCTTTCATTAAAGAGTATTATTTTAGGAAAATAGGAGTATTAATCTGGGTGACAATCAGTAGACTGTCTACTGTGATCAACACTTGAACTTAAATTGATTAAGCAGATCTCATCAATGTATTAAGAATTATTTGTATGCATGAGAATCCTCTGTTGAAGATATGATTGAATTATAAGACTTTATTGTGATTTCATAAAGTGGCATAAAAATTTTGGACTTAGATAATATGTAGCTTGCTCTTTTAAAAACTTTTAAATAAAGAAAGACGATGTTATAATAAGCTGAAATAGATGCTTGTTCAGTGTGAGTGATAAAAGAGAAGGTTTTACAGTTAATAATTACTATGGCAAGTGCCAGACACTTTAAGTAATAGATATATTAAGGTTCAAGGGATAATACATCTCTTTTCTCTGCCTGTCTTCCTCCCTCTCCCTCTCTCTCCTTCATCCTCCTTTACTTCCTTCCTCCCCCCTCCCTTTGTGTATGTGTGTGTGTGTGTGTGTGTGTTCATGTGGTTGTATATGTGGGTGGAGGCCAGAAGTCAACTTTCTACATAGCTCATTTTATTTGGGAGATATAAGTTCTCTCAGTGGTCAAGCAATTAATGGGCTAAGGAAGTTTCAGAGATCCACCTGTCCTTGCCTCTCCAGTGCTGAGATTACTCCCATACCTGGATTTGGGAGGACTGAATTCTGTGGATCAAACTCAAGTCCTTGTGAATACATAGGAAGCATTTTAAGGAGTGAGTTGTCTCCATTACCTCAGATATCAGGTTTCTGAGCAAATAACAGACTCTGTCACCAACTTCAGACAACATGTAAGGGAGTGTTTGTTATAAACAGAAGCACAAGGCAGGGTTTCCTTCATGGACTGTAGTTTGTTGAGTCCTGGTATATCAGCATAAAAAAAGTAATACTATTTTAAAGCCAAAACTTTTGTACCTATTGTTAGAATCATATTATTGAAAGAGTAAATTTCTATTTGGATATTTGAGTTTATCTATAACTTCCAACAAATGACTAGTTTGAGTAAAAGTAGATCTGGACCATGATGGCCACTATAACTTAGTCACTGTGGTAGTATAAATTCAAATGGCACTATAGGCACATATATTTTGAACCATTGATTGCCATCTGATGAACCGTTTAGGAAGGATTAAGAGGTGTGACCTTGTTGGAAGACCTTTGCTACTGACAGTGAGCTTTGAGGTTTCAAAGTCCATTTCAGGCCTAGTTTCTCTCCCTCTCTGCAACTTATGGACCAGACGTGAGCTCTCTGATACCGCTCTAGCATCCTGCCTGCCACCGTGCTCCCTGCTGTGATTTTCATAAATTAACCCTCTGAAGCTGTGATTTAGCACCAATTAAATGCTTCCTTTTCAAGTTGCCTTGAATATTGCTTTAGTTATGGTGTCTCTTTACAGCAATAGAAGAGTAGTTAAGATAATCACAGACTACAAATTAATACAGTATTATAATTCTTGGTATCCAAGAATGACATTTGAACATTTACAATAGATCACTTCACATAATCATAGAACATATAGATACAAGACTAAGCTTTCAAATGTAACCAGACTGAAAGTTCTGTTACTAATTTAGTTAAGTAATAAAGTGGAAAACAGAAAGCTTTAATTATTAATAAAATCTCTGCCAATTCTAGACGGCTTAGATTTATTATAAAATTTCCTGTAGGAAACGTTGTTGTAAAAGATGTATTAGTCTTATCTATGGATATATAGGTCTGAAATAACGCTAAACATGATTTTGGCTCACATTGTAGTGAAAGAGAAGAAAGGAAGTGGGGGGGGGTTGAACATCAAATAGGAATGTCTTTGACTTGTTATACAGAGAATCAAAATCAGATGAATTATGTTGGAACACACTATTTGAAAAAGATACATATAAACCTACTCATGTAAATTACAGAGACAATTCATGTTTGTCCTTGGAGTGATTATAAGGAGGATAATCACTACAGGCAAAGTAGCAGCTTACACAATTGCTGGCATGTTCAAGAAAGAAAATGCTTCAGTAAAAGTGGCATCATCCATAGGACTATGCTGGTAACCATTCCACACATTAAAATATGGCCATGAGAGAGTACTACAAGAAATACATCAGCTCATTCAAAAGTTGGCTGTTTGGAAGGAAACATTAAATCAAGCATAGAGAATTGAGAGATCAGAGTTTTCAAAACTTTTGACTCTTGACTGTGTTTCATGTCAGAGAGCAGGGAGGAGGAGTGGATACTTGCTGAGCAGGATGATACAACGTACTACAGACTACATAATTGTTTTCCTAGACTGTGTTATAGTTTGGTGTGGAATTTTGTTCTGAAATGGTGATGTGTATCATCTCCAGGACGACTCACAGACACCATCTATTCTATCATATTCTCAAAATAAAAGAAACTTTGATAAGTGTAACTAAGCAAGTTGAATGTAGGGGAGGTCAGTCATCCTGTAAATGAAAATTGAAATGAAAAGCATGTTGAGAATTTGACATTTTACAACTCCAGTATCTAGCAAGTCGAGATGGTCGTATGTCAGTCAGTACACATGTCACGTTGACTTCATCTGAGGAGCACATATTGTCTTTAATGTTATTGGACTATAAACATCATCCAAGGAAATAAGCTCTAGCTTGCATATAAAAATTATTGTGAACACCCATCATGATAATCTTATATTTCTCTTAGAAACAATGTTTCCAGACTTGTTTCAAGTTCAGAATGGTTACTCCAGGACTTTGGGTACTCTTTGGGGGAAAGGAGAAGTAAAAGCTTAATGAAGAAAAGTTTTTTACTTAATCATCCGGTTCCCTCAGTCCTTTGGTTTCTTAGTTCTCCCTTAGACAGTTAATAAGACTTGACATTTTAAGAGGTGCTTTCAAAACAAAGACCCAGAAGGCTTAATGCACCAGATTTGCTTGTGCAATGCCAACGTGCTCAGACACCAGGTGCGGGACGCCCCCTCCAGTGTGCACCACAGCAGCTGGGCCACAGCTGGAGGATCATGGCTCAGAACAGGAAGTGAAAAGCAATCAATGTTCAGACTAGACTTCAAGAGCAACAAAAGGTGGCTCAGACTGCAGGGGCAACAGGAAGAGGCAGGAGCATGAGGTGACACCAGGGATGCTGTGGCACTCAGTGGGTGTCAGTCTTACAGGGCTTTGTCAAGAGCGGAGAAGGAAAGCTTCTGCTTTAAGGCCTCTGATCTTCCCTAGTTAAGAACTGAGGCTTTGTATTCAAACCCGACCAACCTGGGGAGCTCAGTTAAAGGTGAGCATCATTTTGTAAAGTCCCATGAGGAAGAAGCAGGGTCTCTCTGCTGTGGCGTGAGGTTGGGGTGTTCTGCCTCCGATGATAAAAGCAGAAAAGAGATTTTATTCATGTAGCATGTGGGTATTAATACTGTCCCTAGCACAAGGGAACCAGGACCATTGCTGGTAGGTTTGTTTTTAGGATTTATTTATTTTAATTTTACTTGCATAGGTGCTTACAGCATATATATCTGTTTGCCCCATACCTGCTGAGGTTAGAGGCATCAGATTCCCTGGAATTGGAGTAAGAACCAGTTGTCAGCTGTCATATGGATTCTGGGACTTGAACCTTAGTCCTATGGCAAAACAGCCAGTAGTCTTAATGGCCAAGCCATCTCTCCAGCCCTAAGAACCATCCATAACTGTGTGAGGGTTAAACAGTGTAGTCATTTCCTGATACTTGATAGTTTCCTGGAGAATTTGCCTCACACCTGTAAGATTGCAACATTGTTTCTAGTGTTCTCATTTTGACATGTTTAGTGCTTCCCAGTAAATTATATCCAGGCAGCAAAATAAACGAGGGGAGCCACTCCAAGGAAGCCTGTAGTTGCTGATTTTTTTTTGGGGGGGGGGCTTGGTTTTGTTTTTGTTTCTGTTTGTTTGTTTTGATTTGGAAACAATAAATGGACAAATAAGTCTTTGAAATTTAACTCATCCCTGGGATCGGTTCCTGAAGAGCAGATAAGCAGGTGTGAGCACACATGTCATGATGGGAAAATCTGACATCACAACAGACTCAGTCCATGGGAGGATATCCTCGCAGTATGTGCAACACAGGTACCAACCACCATCTGCACTGTCTAGTCATCTTCCTCAAACATGCTATGTATTGTTCTCATCTTTAAAAAAAATCTTCCTATAAGGTGACTTTTCAGGGACTTTCATAATAAGGCCCTTGGGTGAAGAACGTAGCTGCCCTCCTTCTGTGGGACAAGGACAGGATTCTCACCTCATTAGCCTCATTTCAGGCTCCATTCTGAACAGAGATAAGTTCAGCTAACCTTGAGAGTCCATAATTTACCTAATAATGATTGTCCTAAGCATCCTCCATTCCAGAGAAAATTCTTATAGCAGAAGGCTGAAATGTCCTTCTGCTTTAAGCAGAGTGATGATATGTTCACGGCTAATGTTCACGGCTACTGTTCATGTGCACCATCTTAATAGCAGGTACGGAAGACTGTTTTCTATTGTATTTTCACTCACTATTTGCACAGTGCATGCATCCATCAATACCTTAAAACGAATGACAAATTCATGACTTGAATGTCTAGTATCACATGGGCTAACAAAGAAAGAGAGAATTCGAACCAACATGAATGAGAAAGGCCTAAATTGTCCTTTGTTCTTCGATGGCACATTGATTCCAGCCGTGAGTTTTGACAAGTGGATACGGCTGCAGAAAAGGTGAAAGATGCAGGAAGTGCTTTAGTGGAGGCTGGAGGCCCCTTTCCCACAGAAACTCTAGTAGTGACACATGAAACAACGACTGAAAGCCGGGAGGTGCACACATGTGTGTGGGACCGTGAAAGGCATCCTGGTTCCCGGTTGTGATGAGGATGAAGCCCCCCGGTGACCCTAAGGGATGGTAGGAGTTTTACTTTACTCCCAGAACCAGGACCTGTCACTAGCCACAGCCCTTCATAGATTTGTGGTCATCAGTCACCTAAGACCTAGGCTCCAAACTCCTCCACAGGTAGAAGTGACTGTGGGTCACTTAGGCTCAAGACAGATCTATCTGCATTATAATGAGGTTCCTAAAGGCCTGGAGGCCTAGCCAATGAGCTTTTCTTCCCAGACACTCCTCCCTGCAAAAGGTATTTAATCTCAGGTCCACCCTGAGAAGGGGAGTACTGTTTTACTTACCCACTTTCTGCCATGACAATAAATGCCTTAAAACCATGGACTGTCTCTTTTCATCGGGATCCGTTGTGTAGGCTTAGAGAAAGAAGCCCTTTGCCTACAGAGTCGCTGTCTAATCTCCAGTAGAAGGCCTCTCTGCTCTCCCAGCTACCACCAAAACCAAACCTACAGCCAACTGCCTGACAAGACAAGCCCCCACCCCCAACCCCGTCACAGACCAGCCGGAGCTCCCCTCTTCCCCTCGGCCCCGGGACTAGATCCAGACCGTGGGCCTCCGCTCAGTTCTCAGCGCTTCTGCGGCATCCAGAGGAGCCTGGATGTCCCAAGAGCCTGAGAACCAGACAGTTCCAGCCCCATTGCAGGCCCAGGAATCCCGGAGCAAGCTCCACAGTCTGTCCCTGCACCTCAGATAGTGCTTCTCTATCCTGAGAACTGTGCCCTATGGCTTCCCACAGCCCGACCCCCACCTAGCGAAGGCATGGGGTAAGCCGGAGCCCTGTGGTAGAGCAGAAGCAGAACACCCCACCCCCACCCCCAGCAATAACCCAACACTTGTGCGTCTTTCTGGAGAAGCTGCAGGAGTAATTAAGCCATCTTGCATCAGAAGCGATAGTACAGTAAGTGTAGCGGTCATCATCCCACGACTTTCAGAAAAGGAAATTGGGTGAGAAATCTTTGATTGCTGACCTTAAAAGAAACAATCATCATGCTCGTATGAGAGATTAACAATTCACACGATGATTTAACGTTGTTAGGGACTGCGATATGTTAGGAGATTTAACCCAGAGGTGGAAGCTATATGTATTGATGGCACCATTCACTACAGAAGCAGGGCCCAGGGGCCGCTGAGCAGCAATGGACGTGAATGATCCCTCAATGAAGATCAACTTGTCATGGTACCAGAAGGTGCCATGCAAGCTTTCAAAAGGACTGAGATAACCAGCAGACCTTCCAACATGGCGCAATAGTCAGAGTTACCTTGTTGGTAACCAACAGCCCTCTAGGTGGACTTAAGACCTGCTCAATAAATGGAATACCATGTTTGTACTGTAAATCGAGCTAAACTAATTAGTGCTGGTGAATTCATAGTTACTGGGGGGGGGGGGGGAATCTGCAACCACTAATTTTCTAAAACTGCAATCTTTAACAAAAATCTATAAATATTTGCCATATCCCCACAGATAAGTATAGTCTTCACTGTTTATCAAGGGAATTTATTTCTCTTTGCAATAGACAAAAATAACCACAAAAAAATCCACAACAAATCGTTATGCACTATTAGAGAGCCCAGTCCCAATGGGTACATCTGTGAAACACTCTCTAATCTACGGCTCAGGGAACACTGCTGAAGAGGAGGTGGAAAGACAGCAAGAGCCATGGGACCAGGGGCTGCACTGTGAGATTATGTCTTATGACATCAGAAACTCTTTCTACAGAGTCTCATTAAGATGCCCACCTAAATGTCAGCTATATAAGGAAGACACTAACAAAACTTCTAAAGTCAGTGGGTATACTGGCTAGTTTTGTGTCAAGTTGACATAAGCTGGAGTTATCACAGAGAGAGGAGCCTCAGTTGGGGAAATGCCTCCATGAGATACAGCTGTAAGGCATTTTCTCAACTAGTGATCAAGGGGGGAGGGCCCAGCTCATTGTGGGTGGTGCCATCCTAGGACTGGTAGACCTGGGTTCTATAAGAAAGCAAGCTGAATTTTCTCTTTTGATGAGAAAAGGGGCTGTGAATATGAAGAAGAGCAAAGAGGGGTGTGTGGGAGGGTTTAGAAGAAATATAAAAGAAAATGTTGTACTTAAAATAGAATTTCAAAAGTTATGTCAGAAATTTACTTTAAAAAACTATTAAATTCTGAAAATATGTTAAACATCTCTCAGAGAGAGGCTGGAGATGGCTCAGCTATTAGGAGTTCTTGTGAGATGTGGATGAGAATTAAATTCCAAGTAGCCATGTGTGTCAACACACAACTACTTGTAACCAAAGTCTCAGGGATCTTATGTCTTCTTTTGACCTCTGTGGGCACCTTCATCCATGTGCAAATACCTACAAATAGGCACATACATGCATATAATATAAAAGTAAAAAGTAAATTTTTAAAATATGTTTACATTGTCAGCAGGAAAACAACTGAATGTAACCAAGTCCAGAATTAATCTTAAGGTTGTGTGGCTCCAAAGTGAAATTCCCTCGGGATCACACTAAATTGGATCACACAAGAATTCTCTGCTACAGTAAGTATTCACAAAAGAGGGCAGAAATGAACTCAGTGCTACAGGTTCATTAGTAAGACTTCCTTTCAGGGAAATAAATGCCTAAGTAGGTACTTTTTTTGTATAACGGCCATTTTGACTTAAAATATGTATTTAGGCTTCTTATGTACGTTTATTATGAATCATTTCACTGTACAAAGAACTAAAAGATTAGTTCAATCTTTTCTTTGCATAAAGGGTGTATTACTTTCTCTTTCAAATGTGGCAGCTAGTTGTGCTGGGTACATTACTCTAGGTTGGTCAATGAGATCTGATAGGGCTTGAAATTCATTGTTCCAGATTCTTCTGAATTTCAGTGTTTCTGCTGAGAAATCACTGTTATTTGGATAGTTTTTTCTCTATATGTGACTTGTGTTTTTTTCCCTTACTGCCTTAATATAATCTTTCTTAGTTATGTATATTTAGTATTTTAACTCTAATATACTATGGAGCAGTTTTTTCTGGTCTAATTTGCTATTCTGGGTGCTTCTTGTATTTGATGGGTGTGTTTTTCCTTTGTGGAAAATTTCCTCTGTGATATTGTTGCAGGTCTACTATATATCGTTGATCTGGGATTGTTTTTTCTTATCTGTTTTTAATTGTTTTTGATTTTATGCTGATTGGTGCTTTACATGCATGTATGTTTGTACAATGGTGTCAGAAGCCCTGGAACAGAACTTACAGGCAATTGTGGGCTGCCATATGGGTACAGGGAATTGAACCTGAGTCTTCTGGAAGAACCACCTCTACAACACTCTTCACTTATCGAATTTTAAAATTCTATTTGTATTTCTTTCATGGTGTTTCAAATTTCCAATATATGCCTTTTTAAATTTTTTAATCTTTCATTTTCCTTGTTTATTTTATCTAGATCTTCTACTTTATCTTCCAGTCCTGATATTCAGTCTTTTGTTTAATTCATTTACTTTCAAGGCCTCCCTTAAGTTTTCTAGTTTTATTATTGGGTTTTTCAATATCATCTTCTTGAGTCTTCTTCAATGTTTTTCTTTATTGAATTTGGTTTCACATATTATCTTCATTATTTGTCATCTTCATCAGCCTCACATTTGTGTTTTGTTGAGTATCACTCAAGCATTTTTCTTCTTTAAGTTCATCAAGATGTTTGTGTCTTCTTAAAACTCCTTGAAATCTTTGATGAAGTTTATGATTATTGTGTCTTGCTTGTTATGTTATTTTACTCTTATAGAATTCAGGAATGGTGCCACCATGAGTAGGCTGAGTTTTCCTGCATCAATTTACAATTGAGAAAATCCCCCACAGGCATACATACCCCCAAGTCAGTCTGATCAAGATAATTTCTAGTTATTTTAGTTAATGTCAGATTGACAGTGAAATGGCAAAACAGAGGCTAGGCATAAGAAATTTAAATCCAGGCCATCACTTTCCAATGTTTACATTGAAGGTAGGAATTGTAAAATGAGCATATTGCCAAATATTATTGCAGTTACTTTCTTTAAACTTGTAAATTAATTGAATAGAATCATTACACTTTCAATGTTTTTGTAACAAACAACTGTAGTGGTGATTGACTGCAAAATGCAAAAGACATCATTATGTTGTGATCAATATACATGGCACCCTGAAGAGGAACACTCAGAAAACCAGTACATTAATTATTTTAATTGTTTCACATAAGCATACCTGGGAAATAGTAGGTACCATTTAACCACCGTGGATTTTTCATGCTGATCGGGGCTTATAAAATACTCATTATGTATTCACTGAATGAATAGAATACAGTCTCTATGTAATTAGTGGGTGAGTTCTGATACTAGGAAAGTGTATTTAGAATTACAATGTCAATATTTTATCATTATGGGTATTAGTTGAAAACTGAGTGTCTTGAATTATTTTGATAGCTAATCATGAGCTGAGGAACATCTCTGAACAAAGGAATAATATCCTCAATGTAATTTAAGATTTATTAAAGAATAGTTAGCTTGTAGATGGGACGAAAAAGAAGCCCCATCACAACATAGCCCTTGTAAGCTAAATGGCAGCTGAAAGAAAAGATTAACAGGACCAAGCATCTCTGAGGAAACCAGAATCAGTCACCATCTAAGTGCATCCTAAGAGTGCTGGCATTAGCCCATTTCTACTGTTGATTTAATCTGTTTTCAAGCAATGAGTAAAGCAAGATGCTACCCCCCTCCACTACCCATCTCTGGAACAATCAGCATGACATAATTGCTCTCTACTGCTGCCTACATAGAAAGACCACAGAACCCAGGATCCCATCTGGAATTTCAGCAAAACTGGGTTTTGGTGGGAGTCTGACAGATGGCCATCATCCAGTCCTATAGGTAATAAGGCAATAAGGACAAGTGCTCTGTTCTTCAGGATTTGGGTCTATCTGCCCCTTAGACTCACAAGGGGACTCAGGCAAAAACACAAGCCCCCACACAGTTACAGTCATTCCAACTGGGAGAGGTGGCCAGATCCAAATATCCTTTTGTAATTCCCCGAGGAAGTCTTTATTCATACCAGCTTCCCAAGGGGACAGGCTTCCAGTAAGAGATTGAAACCAGCTTGCATCTAATTACAGACCAACTGTTCTACCTTTGTCTCCAAACATGTTTATAAATTTCTTGTAATTAAAGTTCCCTTCAAGAAAGATTACTTGGTTGCACACAGTACTCATGGTGAAACATATCTAAAGTCAGTGGTCCCTGCTGAACAGAACGGTGAGAGTAGAGTGAGGGGGCCTCATGATCCTAGTTCCCCTACCATCCCTCCTGTCTCCTGGTAACCGAGATGTGTCAATTGCTAGGGATCCTCTGGGAGAGCAAGATGGCAATGTGAGCTTCTGAACAAATGCTCTATGGATCAAAAAGTCTACTTTCATAGACTGGCTTTATGATCCACTGGAGAAATTAATGTGACTATTTGGTTTGTCCTCCCAGTCCCATGCTCCCAGAAATAACTCAGACTCAAAAACTATATTTACAAATACTTTGGCCATATAGCTAAGCTCTTCTCTGACTAGGACGATAACTTAATTTTATTTTACTCTACATTCTACCATGTGGCTGGCTACCTGTGCTCAGGTACCATGTGTTCGTCTCCTCACATCTTACTGGGTAGATTTCTCCATGCTTGGCTATATACCAGAATTCCTTTGCTCACCTCGAGATCAGACCTTCTATTTTCAGCCTAAGCCATAGGCCATAGGCTTTTTAATTGATGGGTGATGAATCAATATAATACATAAGATAATCTCTCTGCAACTCATGATTTTGCTTGTTTATTTTGTAATGTATTTTTTCTGGGATAACCCCAGTTTTCAATCTGAAGCATGTATGCAGCCAGATCTAATAAAACAAACAAACAAACAAAACAAAACAAAGTAAATGTATGCTAAATAGGTAGGTTTGTGGGGAAAAAAATCTTCTACTTGTTGCTCTGATGTCCCTGGAAACCTAGGGGGAGGGAAAGAAAAACTTGTCAAAAATCTGTCACTACTTCAAAGTTACATACAAGAATAAAAAATAATTTTATGTCACTTTTTTCATATATACTAATCTTTAACAGATCTGTTTGAAATACTTGATCAGAGATATTGCCAACAAAACCAGGCAGGGCCTTCCGTATTGTTTTCTATGCCTCTGGTCACTGTACTGAGAAGACCCTTGAATGTTTTCTATAGCTCTTTGGACAAATGAGGCTGCAAGGTACCACACTCAGGTTAGCTGTACATTTCAAATGAGAGGCAGCTAGGATAGCATTTTTTTTCAACAGCAGGTGTAAATAGACATTCTAGTAACATGTAGTTCAGCTATAAAGTATAAACAATAATTCATCATTTCATAGGCAGCTTTAAGATCAGGGTGGTTCTGTAGCTCTGATCAATCCCAAGTCTCTATTCTTCTTTCCTGAATTAAGGTAAGATAACCTTGTTCAAGTATGGCTCCTTTAGGTAACAATCCCTTTCTCGACAGGAAAGGACAGACCCCCCAAGAAAGGACAGCCAACAGATAAATCATTTGTGTACTTTTGACTTGGGAGACTGATATCCATCTCAAACAAGAAGCTGGTGGGACTCTTTGTCAGCCAGTACCCTGCTTAAATGCTGATTTTACTGGAATAAAGAGCAGTGACTTCCCAGTGGTTGATAAATAAACCAAAGTAGCTTGAGCACAGCCTCCTGCATTCATCAGCCTTGCTAGATGTTCGCCAGTGAGTTTTTCTACCCCCAGTTCTTCAGTTCAGCCACCAAAGCAAAGCTCTCTCCCACATCAAGCTGCTGAGATTCCTTACTACACTCTGATGAGTGTGGGAGGAGCCCGGGTCCAAGTTCTAAACCAAGCTTAGCTGGCAGTTTCATTATAAGTTCCTGAAAGTGTTGAACTTCCTGGGGACAGATTTAATAGCTCTCTATCCCTGCCCTCCTTCCCCTGGGGTAGTAAGATTCAGTTCCATAGTCGGCTAGGAAGGTAGGCTGGAAGTCATGGTGCTATGTGTTAGGGATTTTAAAAAGTGTTTCACACTTGTTATTTGGAAATCTGTGATTCATGTTTTTAAATGGGTGTGGTGTGTATAAGGACAAGTCAAGCTTTGGTTTAACTTGCAGGCTGGAGGTGCAGTGGACACAGCCAATGGACTATAACACTGGTGCTGATGTGGTCAAGCTCTATCCAGAATCTAGCCATCTTGAGAATATATCCATAATTCCACAGAGAACTCAGAGGCTTCAATCCGAGGTGCCATCCCATACTCAGTCTAGAGCTTCATCTAGAGTTTTATCACAAGGCTCATTCCATCCTGAGATTCTATCTGGAGCTTTATTTCAGACCTCTCTTCAAGGCTCCATCTAGAGTCTCTATCAACAACTCTGTCCAGAGGCTCTATTTTGAGACTGAAGTTCACTCACATGCTCTATTCAGAGGCTCAGCACAACAATTTCATACTTACAAACTCATCTTACACGCACTATCTAGAGCTTTACCTGTTGGATATAAGTTCATGCTTGTACTTTATCTTTCCCTTTTAAATAGTCAAAGAGTCAGTCAACTCTACCAAGGAGACTTTTTGACACCACCGGCCAAGGAGTTGGGTGGGCCCTGCAAGCACAAAGAAATAGTCTCTCTTTTGGGCCTGCCTAATGTTGGAATGCTCAAAAAGGCCCTCCCATCAGGAAATGAGTAATCACCCTGATTTGGGTATTGCTGTCTCTTAAAGCAGTGCTATGAAGACTCTCCGGTCACAGTGCGGCCTCAGTAGTGGGGTGAGGTTCCTGGTTTTGTTGGCTGACTCACTCTATGGCTTTTGGCAACTTAACTTAGCAGGTCTGCAGCACAGTTTATGTCTCTCTCTGCAACATGGACCACAGTAACCTCCTCATAAAGTTGCCACACAAATGCAATGTGCTAACACATTTGTGCATTTTTAAATGATTTACAGTCTAGTCTATGAAAGCACACATGTAGCACATAATTTATTGAGTATTCATTAGGTATGATGTATGCATTTTCCAAAGAGCACTCAAAGAGCCCTCGTCTTTTCCAGTGATTGTCTTTGGCTCTTGTCTTCTTATGTACTCTTTCTAATTATTATTTTGAGGCAGAGTCTTACTCTGCAATTCCACATGGCCTTCAACTTATGAGTCCTCTGCCTGTGTTGTGTGAGCCCTAGTGTTGGAGGCACAAACCACCACACCCTTTTCCCATCTCTCCTTGCAGGGCTGAAGCACCACTCGGACAACACAATGGACTTTCAGCCTCAGGAACTGAGTCCCCAACTCGTATGGTTTCTGCTTTGCCTGTCTCTCAATGGATCAAAGATGTGGGCCGCTGTTTCTCTCTACTGTCCCTACCCTACCCCTTCCTTCACTCGAGCAGTTCTAAGTAGGATGAGCATGAACAGCATTCCCAGAACCTCTTCCATCAGGGTGGAGCCGCAAATCTTGACATTGATTACAAACATCTGTATCTTTTTTGGGTTTGTCTTGTTCGTAATTTGTCAACTTCTCCAAACTTATATTTTTTATTTGGGTCAGGATGGAGAGATCTTATTCCTGTGAAAACTACATAAGACCATTGGGATCCCAAACAGACTCGACTCTGGGGATTCTCTTCCTTATTTTCATTCCATAGTCCATTTGCTCAAACATTTTTAAAGGATATGAGAGGAAAACAAGTCTCAGTTCTCACATTTGCCTGACTTTCAACCCTGGGACTTTCTGATCTGGCTTTTTTTCATAAATGAAGAGAAAGTACAGTAAGTAATCTAAGTTTCCAGGCTGAATGTGCATAAGCTGGGTAAGTCATAACACTTTCCAGGATGCAGTATCTCTTTCATAATTTTTGATCAAGGTTATTGCAATCTGACACTCCAGGGTTCATCAGTAATATTTTAGATAGAACCAGAAAAAGATCTTTTTTAATACATCTATTTGAAGATGTAAACGCTAGACCCTCTTGAGCACCATTTTCTTACCCTCTCTACACTCTGTTATAGCTAGGAAAACCTGGCCAGGCATGTAGAAAGAAGCAGAAAGTTATGAGGGATCGGCTTCTTCCAATGGATCCCAGCTACAGTTGAGAGGCTCAGCAGCTTCTCCACTCTTTCATCCAACAAAATGGCTTCCACTAACCTTCCCTTATCCCAGAATTCCTTAGTCTTCATTTTGTACCATAGTCTGATATGGAGTAGTTCTATGACTTACAACCTGTAATTTTGTTAATATTATAAGAGTGTATGCACACTTCACAGGTCTCCATAGCCTGACATTGTTTGAAAACATACATTTTCTGTTAGAAAAATTACAATGACCCATGTATCAGTTATTTCTGATAGTAAAACAAAACAAAAATAAAATTAAACAAGTAGAAAACAAAGAAGCTATGCTAGCCTGTGCTAAAAAAAAAAAAAAAAAAAAAAATCTCTATTTTTACTGTTTCTTATCTATGGATAAAGTGATGAGCACATGCCACTATGTGTTTGGATAGGAGGGGACAAAAGAAGAAAGGAGAGAGCAAGCCGGTTCCTGCTCACAGGCATAGACCACATGAGTGCTCTGTACCGAGCCGGTCCAAGCCTGATGCCAGGAACTCAAGCTCTGGTATGACATATGAACCTTCCCCTGAGGTCTACCCTAGGAGGCTGGGTACATGGCATTCTGCCCTCTGACGCCTCCTGTGGGTTTGCAAGTGCTGAGCACCATTCCAAGAATCTGTTTTCCCTTCTTCTCAAAGTGAGTTAGGCCCAAGAAAGGTCAAAATAACACCATCAATCAACGCTCTCTTTAATAAAAGCTCAAGGAGCTGGATTAACACTGCTTTTGCCCTGTACAGAACCACCCACAGTCTTCATTAGGCTCCCTGGCAGCCATGACTCAGCTGGGGAAGCCAAGAGAGTAGTCACGTCTTTCCAGGTGAATTCAGCTTCACGTAGAAACTCTGATTTGTTTTGTTTGTTTGTCTGTTTATCTCCTTCGGATGATGAACACTGTAACTGATTGCCTTCACTGGAGGTACCCAATGGTTTCTTTACTATCACCTCTTAGACTGTCTTCTATGTGCTTTATGCATTGTTCCTGAACTCAGCTGTCTAATTTTCCTGCCAGTTTCTTGTGATTCATTTACAGTTCTGCTTCCATAACCTACGAGGAGAACAAGGGATATCAGAGTACTAATAGATCAAGCTAAGATGGATGAATTTCATCAATGAAGTAGATGTTCTTCTGGGCCAGTTCAAAGCCCTGGAACTGGCCCTAAGAGGTATCTGAGCTGGTGAGCCCCTAGGTGCTCTCTCACCCTCAGCGCCACTTCATCAGCAACTCCTGTAACCAGAGCCAGCTCTACCATGCCAGGCAAGATGCAAGGTTTTCTCTCCCAAGTGTTGCAGCCAGTAAGGAACATGGCCTTTCTCCCACTCTCATGGCCCTGTGGCCAGGTCTTCTGCTTGCCATAGATGAGAAAGGATAAGGGAGGGTTGGAGGTTATCTCTCCCTCATCCACAGACAGCGCCATCCTGCAGACAAAAAGTTGGGCAGGTTCACCTGAAACTCACACATCCATGACGAGCTCTTACTGTACTTCCCAAGAGAAATTCAGGGCCCAGTCTCTCCAGAATGCCACAATAGGTGAGGGGCAAGAACAGCTCCAGCTTTCATGACCCCCCTGGGACCAACATTCTCACCCACCCCTATTGCTGAGGGCAAAAGTGAGGGAAGGGGATTTCTCCCTTGCCAATGTGTCCACATAGCAGAAAAGAGGAAGGGCCGCTTCTTCTACCATTCCCCCAGTGCCTGATCTCCCTCAATACCAAATCCATGGTCTGCTCTATTATACTAGAGTACATGAAGGAGGCAGTCCTTTCCTTTGTGAACTACAGAATCTCCATGACATGGGGCAACAATTGGATATCCAAGAGGAGTCCCAGGGACGTTCCAGTATTAATGGAGTAGCAGAAGCCAGATGTCTCAAACCTGACCAATGAGTCATTGCCATGAGCATTTACAAGCAAAGGAATATGGACAGAAGTGTGGACAACGTCATATGCTGTGGGACACAGTGTGACATACTGCAACTTCCAGAATGAGATTTTCCCCCCTTTGTTGGTGGAAATGTTGCAAATGTGGAGAGTATATTACAAGGTAAAGGAAGAAGGGTGGGGTTGTGAAATTTAAAAACAAAAACCAATAAAAAGATTTAAAGGGATTGAAAATGTGAGACATACTGGAACAGAACCTGTTACAGAGTTGTGGATTTGTGTCTGCTGCTGAAGACAAGCAGAAAACTGTTGCAGGGCCACAGTATACACCTGTACTGGCAGCTATATACCTCCAAGTGAAGGCGTTCAGATAGATGATGATATTAGTGGTGCTGCCAGATTAACACTCACACCTAGTTTTTCCCTGCCTATATTAACCAAAATTTCCCTAATGTTCATGCAATAAAATAAACCTTTAGAAATTAACTTTGTACTGTAAGAATATATGAGTTAAGTTTGCATGAAGAGACAAAAAGGAGAATTTAGACAACCTTGAACATCTAAAGCAGGTATATTTAATGCCAGAAAAGTGACATCCTAACATTTGGCTATGCCAGCATCAGGGCACAGGTCCTAGTCACTCAATGACCAGAGTTCAAGAGAATGCAGATTGCATACTTCAAGTTGGGGTTTTGTAGCTAAGGATCCGGAAGTCAGCCATTTTTCTTTTCTTTTTTTTTTTTTTTAAATTTTCTTTTTCTTTTTTTTTTTTTTTTTTTTTTTTTTTTTGTCTTCAAAACAAGATTTATTTTTTTTTAACATGAAAATACATGGAAAATACATTGGTCTCTTATCTGTTACAAATAAGACTCAAATTATTAATCATAACAAGAAGTGTTTCTTGAGATATTTCCATCTACACAAAAAACTAACAGCTTATTATTTTTTTTAAAGATTTTAAACATTTTTTGCTTAAAATTATACATTTTTGTCAGTACTGTTTTTTCAGACATTAAAATAAATTTTACATAAAACCATGTGAATATGTTTTTTAGTCAGTACTTGATTTTTTTCAAGGGCTTGACAGTATGCATTGAAAACGTACTAGTTGCAATAAGCGTAAAGTACATGCAAAACAAAACGCAACATGGAAATAGTCAAAGTCTTCTTGTTTTGTGAATATATGTATAGTTTTTGTTTTCTTTATTTCTTGGACTTCATACAGTCTGTGAGTTGTTTCTGGGGGAGTGCAAGCCTCTGGGGTTAGCATCCCTTTTTTAAATTTTCTTATTGGACATTCTCTATATTTACATTTCAAATGTTATCCCTGCCCCCCCCACTTTCATGCCCCCTCCCCCTCCACTTGTTTCCTTGAAGGAGCTCCTTCTCCCAACCACTCTCTCCACCTCAATGCCTTGGCATTCCCCTACAGTGGGAAAATGAGACTTCACTGGACCAAAGACCTCTTCTCTCATTGATGCCAGACAATGCTATCCTCTGCTATATATGCAACGGGAGCCATGGGTCTATCCAGGTGTGCTCATTGGTTAGTGTTTTAGTCCCTGGAGGCTCTGGAGGGTTTGGTTGGCTGATAATGTTGTTCTTCCATGGGGTAGCAAATTCTTTCAGATCCTTCAGTTCTTTATCTGACTCCTTCATTGGGAACCTCCTGTTCGGTCTGATGGTTAGCTGCAAGCATCCTCAACTGTATCTATGACTCTGGCAGAACCTCTAAGGAGGCATCCATACATGGCTCCTACCAGTAAGCACTTCTTGGCATCAGCAATAGTGCTTAGGTTTGGTGGCTGCATATGAGGTGGATCCCCAGGTGAGGCAGTCTCTGATCTTTTCTTCAAACCCTGTTCCTCTATTTGTTCCTGTATTTCCTCCCATGAGTGCTTTATTCTTTATTCTAAGAAGGACTGAGGCATCCACAGACTGTCCTTTCTTCTTTTTCAGTTTCATAATGTCTGTGAATTGTTTCTTGGTTATTCATAGCTTTTTGGGCTAGTATCTGCTTATCAGAAAGTGCATACCATATGTGTTCTATTATGACTGGGTTACCTCACTCAGTATGATAGCTTCATTCTAATTCCATCCATTTGCCTAGGAATTTCATAAGGTCATTGTTTCCAATGTCTGAGTAGTACTCCATTGTGTATATGTACCACAATTTCTGTATCCATTCCTCTGTTGAAGGGCATCTGGGTTCTTTCCAGTTTCTGTCTATTATAAATAAAACTTCTATAAACATGGTGGAGCATATGTCCTTGTTAGATGTTGGAGCGTCTTTTAAATATATGACCAGGAGTGGTATAGCTGGGTCTTCAGGTAGTACAATGTCCAATTTTATGAGAAACTACCAGACTGATTCCCAGAGTGGTTGTACCAGCTTGCAATCCCACCAACAATGAGTGTTCCTCTTTCTACACATCCTTGCCAACATCTGCTGTCACCTGAGTTTATGATCTTAGCCATTCTCACTGGTATGAGGTAGAATCTCAGGGTTGTTTTGATTTTCATTTCTCTTATAACTAGGGATGTTGAGCATTTCTTTAGGTGCTTCTCAGCTATTTGGTATTCCTCAGTTGAGAGGTTTTTGTTTGTCTCTTTAGCCTATTTTTAATAGAATTATTTGTTCCTCTATAGTCTAACTTCTTGAGTTCTTTGTATATATTGGATATTAGCCCTCTATCAGATGTAAGACTGATAAAGATCCTTTTACAATCTGTTGGCTGCCATTTTGTCCTCTTGACAGTATTCTTTGCCTTATAGAAACTGCAATTTCATGAGGTCCCATTTGATTTTAGGTATATAAGCCATTGGTGTTCTGTTCAGGAAAATCTCTCCTGTGCCTATGTGTTCTAAACTCATCCGCACTTTCTGTTCTATTAGTTTCAGTATACCTGGTTTTATGTGAAGGTCTTTGATCGACTTGGACTTGAGCTTTGTACACCGAGATCTGCAAGGTCTGCCGTCTTCTTTTGCAACCACTGGTTATCTGGGTGTGATTCTGGGTCAGATGTTTTTCTTTAACAATCTGAGCTCAGGTTTAAGGCCTTGGATTTGGGAGGAAAGATTTCTTTAACCTGCAGAAAGTCTTTGTATTTGTGATTAAGGCAGCAAGAAAGTAAAGCTTAGGTAATCCCAATAATGCTGAAAGAGCCACAAGTTTGTTGAAACCCACCAGGTCTCAATAACCCCTTTTTGATATCTCTCCCCAGCCATGTGTTCAGTGATTACACAGAGATAACCTGAAGTCAGGCAAGATGGTATATTCACACCCTATTCTTTGTCAGGTACTCAAAGACAGAGTCTCTCTACTCCCTGCAGTGCTTAACATTGAGACACATCTTCAGTCCAAGCTTTGAGGTTTCTTCTCAATGATGGGGAAGGGAGGGGGCATCTTGAGTGGTCTGTTCTTCTTCATTCTTAGTTCTTCATAATTGTATGTATTCCCAGAATGAAGAGGAAAATTTCCAGAGCAGCATGTTTTGTCAAACTTTTCTTTCTCGCTTTTAGTTAGATTAGAAAATGTTATTTAAAGTGGTTAGTATGATTCAGACAATGGACACATGGACATTTCCCTAAGGTCTTATAAATTACCATTTGATTTGTGAAATGGACTCTTTGCCAGGCATTGTGCCTTACTATGACTCATGTTGATTCGCTCATTTGGCTCTCACAGCTGTGTTGTGGGGCCAGAAGAGCCCAGATCACAGATGAGGAAAGAGAGGCCCTGAGGGGTCAGTGCCTTCCCGAAGGTCCCATAGTTAGAAAATGGGCAGCTTTGGTGCTTTTGTTGTCTGTCTAACATATGTGGATACCGGGTATATAAATCATACCTTGAGCCATGCAAATATCAAGTTACATATGGTGTCAAATCAATAAAAATGTCTAGGTAGAAGCTAAAAAAGATGTAATTCTTGATATCAAAGGAAGAATGAAGTTTAGTCTATAGGGAAAATTGCAAATTTCTCTTAAAAAAATTGTAGCCTTGGGATTTTATATCTGTAGGTCCCTATTGGAAGCCAATAATAGTTGCTTCAAAGAAGGATCAAAACCAGAGTGGGTTGAGTAGAAGGCATCATGAAGGCTTTGTAGACCGAAACTCCCAAGACAGAGTAGCACTGTCTTGGAGACATTATTGAGAGAAAAACGGAACCTTCGTAAAACTGTTATTTCTAGGCTCTCAAAGTATCTGAAATAATTTTTCATAACACTGCAATTAATAAAAATGTGTTTGGAGTCAACTGTCAAACTTGCTGAAGATGAAAATAAATTATGTCTTCAACAATAACAGTGTCTGAATCATATAGTTTGTGTCTGGCAGATATCCTTTCCCAAATGACCAGGCTAATTTAAATGCATTCCTGCTTAGATGTACAAACCAAAGTCTATCTAAAGCAAAGAGGAAATGAAGGAGGAGGAGGGGGAGGAGTAAGGGAGCCCACACCAGAAGAGCTACACAATTGCAAATGTGAAAATATCTAGGACTCAAAACCCAGAGCCTCTACTTGTATCATTTCTGAGGAAGTACACAAAATCTTTTGGGATTTGATGCAGCAGAAGTTATTTTCTAGGGTTTCTAAATGTTAGACACTTCTATAGAGTCTATTCTGGAACTCATGTGGCCCATAGTCTTGGGGACATTGGAAGATACAATCATAAATATAGTTATGGATAACATAATCATGGATTCCTTCTGGTATGTTCCCATTTCATTAAAAATTTTAGCCTCTGGAGTCCTACAATATTGAGATATAACCAACATGCAGAAGGGTAAAGAATCAAGAAGGATTAGGAAATGACTGCTCAGATTGTTTAGATTTTAGCTGGTCTGAGAAGTGATGCATTCAATGATAAAGCTAGGCCATAGGACCTACTTGGGGCAAATAACCAGATTTCTATAATTTAGATCTATCAAATCAAATGACATATAGCTGTTCTTAATATTCACATGGTAGACATTCACAGAATCAACTACCTTTGGATAAAGAACTCTCAAAAAAATTTAAAATGAATATGCATAAGCATTTGTCTTGTCATTCTTCCCTAAACACTACAAACCAGTAGCATTTACATCTCCTTGGACACTGTAGACCACCAAAAGATGATAGAACATGTTCAAGTAGATATTCACAGGTGCTGTGTAAATATCACAACATTTAATACAAGGAACTGGAGTGTTTGCAGATGTGAGTATCTACTCAGCCCCATGAAACAACTCCCTGTAAGAACAAAGAACTGTATGTAAGAAATTGATCAAAATTACAGACATATGTTATCAATGACATTTTGATACTAGCTGAATAATAAGGTCGATTAGGCAAAGCCATGTGAAGTTTAGTTTATTTATA
This sequence comes from Micromys minutus, assembly GCF_963924665.1. NCBI lineage: Eukaryota > Metazoa > Chordata > Mammalia > Rodentia > Muridae > Micromys > Micromys minutus. Next base: position 73,637,991 of record NC_137972.1, on the reverse strand, counting down.
AAACTTCTCTTGTTGCTCATTAAAGTGTTTTGTACATATACTTAAAATTCAAAAGGTCATGATTCAGAATCATTTACCTTGACTCAAGCCAGGATGTTAAACAGCACTCTGCAATTTAGCCCAGGTTTCCAGGTTATTATTAAAGTCCTGCTATAGCAAATGAAATCTACTGAAAACCAAGACTAGTGGGGAACTCTATACTTCAGTGGACAACAATATATGTAAGCAAAATCATACTTCTAAGTTTAGTGCTTTATGTGAGGAAACCAAATTTTACAACTCACATGATCCTATATGGAAAACATAATCTCTTTCATTCCTTTTGTAATGTTTTTCACACTTTTGGAGATGGAAAATGCAGATTGCCCTTGCTCTGTGACTTAAACATTTCTTTATAGTTTAAGTTTAGAATGGAAAGTTTTGAGGTGTATCTTTACAGTGGAACACAGAGCTCCATTCAGGAGACACACCTTTGTTGCTATTTTGTCCTGGAACATATTCTGGATGATTCTATAAAAGTTGATCACACGAGATAATTATGGCTTAATTAAAGGAAAGGAGAAGAAAAAGAAGGCCTCTACCTGAAGGACACAGAAATGATAATTGTGACAATGTTGCTTTTCTACCAAATGGCTACAGGTGTATAGGCATAGGTCTGTTCTTTCTTTTTATTCAATTTTCTCCTTTTCATTTTCTTTCTTTGTTCTCCTCCATATCTATCCCTCTCTTCTCCTCTTATCCCTTTTCCTTTGTCTTTTATGTGTCTGTGTATACTATTCCTCCTCTGTCTGGTAAATTTGAATATTTCATTATGTGTGAGCTCTCATGTAGTGGTCAATAGATGATGTCTTCCTGTATTTTTCTACCGTTTTTGTTTGAGACAGGATCTATTAATGAACTTGAAACCCAATGATTTAGCTAGTTTCATTTGCCAGCAAGCCCCCACAGATACTTCTGCTGGGCCTCATGGTTACAAAGCAAGTATTTGATCTACAGAGCCATCACTTCAGAACCCCAATAGTTCTATTCTATTTTTGCTCTGTAGTCAACATTTTCCTGTCTTTATTTTCTTTTTAAAAGACTTTATTGTTTTTTTTTGTGTACACATGTGTGTTTGGGTGGAGGTGTGTGTATGTGAGTGTAGATGCCATAGCAGACCGGAAGTGTCCTTAAGATTACAGTAAACTGCCTGATATAAGTGCTAGGTCCCAGATTCTAGCCATCTGCAAGATTAGTTCATGCTCTAAGCTACTGGGCAATTTTTCCAGCCAATTATCTCCTTCATGAAGATAAGAGGGAGATAGAATTACCGGGGACAGATCCTGACAATTCTCCACTCTTGTCTGCAACTATGTAAACTAGACAGACCACGGAAACAGTAGAGTAAGTGTGTTATTCCTTAGCGAAGAAGTCGGGAGTGGGCAGACTAGAGAAAAACCTTGAATTTTACATGCCTTTGAGGTCCTCAGTCCATTCCCTATCATTTCACCATGGCGGTATTAACTCTTGGGGGTCCACATTAACTGATAGTAGTGGGTCTATGTCCCACCCAGCCTGCCCCTCCAGAATATTGCCTCCATATGTCTGTCCCAGTTCTGGCAGGAGATGCTGATTATGGGGCTGTGAGCAATCACACCAGATGTCAGAGCTTCCCCTCCGGGCTTTGAGTTGGCTGTGGGCCCAAGCTGGGGCCTCTGTGTTCGGCAAAACTTGCCCATGAGTTTGGAGAGTATCAAGAACAGATTTTCTAGAACTTTTCTTCCTCCTTTAAAATAATACTAGTCTTCTCAGTGGAAACAAAACGACTGCAATCAGAATGTAGCCCTGTAGAAACCTTGTCAGGAAGAAGCTCTGATGATTGAGGGTAGCAAAGGATGGATATCCACACTGACAAACATTTTAAATAGATGCCAGCATTTAAACAGTGCCATGGAGGAAACTGTAGCTATGGCCATGGGGCAGACCCGTGCTGGGGAACTCTTCAGCATTTGGGTTTACCCATTCACACCAGGGCACCGACACAGGTTGAGCCTTACACATGAGATGCCTCACTTCAGTTCAGCTTGATCATTCTTTAGTCTGACTATCAGCATCTACCTGGCCACCCAGGTCAATCCTGGTGATGGGAAGATGCTGTTGACCCCTTATATTTGGCTTCTGTATGGTACAGCATTCTCCAGGGCACTGAAATGGGAAGCAAGGCTAGGTCCAAGGAAGGGTTATTGAGGAATGATATCTATGGATAGGAAAGAGCTGAAGCTATATGGGACAAGGAATGTTGTCTGAGCATGAAGCACAGGTATACCATTATCAGTGGTCTAGCATATTTCTAAGCATACATTACCACTAGAGAGCTAGAGAGATTCTTTTAGTGGTAGGGAGAGCTAGTGCCTCACATCACCACTTGCTTATTCACTGTCTCCAGAGGTTACCTAAAAACTCTATGCCATTACTGTCCCCTACTGTGATGGGTCATTGAGGGGGACCCTCTAATATCTAAGATCAGCAAGTCCTCAAACATCAGATCACCATCTTTCTTTCATATGACTAACTTGCAGGAATAGGGAAGGATGTCTCCATCTTTATCTCAGTCCCAATCTCTTGATAAATGCCTTCCTTGCCTCAATGTTACTTCTTAGGCAAATATGACAGATGCTTGCAATAAAACCTATACTGCTTTCAGTTGGGTCAGGTTTTAAGTATTTATATCTTTTCAACAAGAATATTAAGGATCAATGTTATAATGTGAGTTTATCAAAATATGCACTTAAAATTGTCAGAGATAAGACAAAACAGGACACTATATCAGAGCTCTGTACAACTTCCTTTATAAAACAAAACTTGTGAACTTTCATTGAGAATGTTGATCATGTGTGTGGATGTATGAGCTCAGCATTCTAAGTAGGCGTTTTATGTAAGGTTTCTGACCAATAGTGCAATCTCCTGAGAAGATTAATAGTAAAAATCTGGAACTTTGGGCATATCTGTAGGGAATTTTTACAGTAGGTTAATTGAGGTGAGAAGACCCATGCTAAATGTGGGTGTCACCATCTCATAAGATATAGTTCTTGATTGACAAAAAAAGAGAAAATGAGCTTAGCCCCAGGATTTTCTCTATCTCAATTTCATAAATGAAGATACAATTTGACCAGTTGCCTTAAGCTCCTTCTGCATGGCTTCCATGCTGTGATGAACTATACCCTCAGACAGGGAGCCAAAACAAGCCTTTCCTTCCAGAGTTATTATCATTGGTCTTTTGTTAGAGCAACGAGAAAAGTAATATAATACTTCCATTTCCCAATGAAAAACACAAATCTTAGGCAAGCCAATAGATTTTCCCAAAAGTACCTAGCCAATAGTGCTAGAGTGATATTTAGCATATGTGTTTCTCTAATATACTCCCCTCTATCACTGGGATATCATGGATGTACAGTCCTGGTTCCTGTATATTGCAGACAATCCTCAACAGTATTTTGATTTAGGATCTTTCTGTTTTATGATGGTGTGAAATCAATATGTGTTACATAAAAGCCATATTTCAGATTTTAAGTTGAGGACCTTGCCCAGGACAGTGTGATGCTAGGCAGTGGCAATAGCCACAACTCTAGTTGGCCAAAGAGATGACAAGAGGAAAATGCTGGTGCCTGGCAGTTAGCAGTAATGCTCAACTGAGCTGTTTGGGAGGTGAGGTGAATTCAGTGAATTTTCTCTCAGGAAATTTACAACTTACAATTCATATCAAGATGTGTGCTCCTATAAATGCAGGAACATTCGTGTTTCCAAAGCATGTTGTTTTGGCTTCTGTCAGCTATAATATTTTGAGGACTAGCCATTCAGAAAACTTCTTATATATTCTTATAAACTAGTCAAGGAGAAAAGGTCATTTTCTTTTATAAAAAAATCAATTCAATGCACTTCAGAGTCCAGTGAGCCTACAAGTTCATACTTTTTCTCAAACAAAAGGAATATGATAAAAATAAGAAAAGTGTCATAGATGATTATAGTATAAATGTCTCTTTACCATGAGGTTCAGGCTATCACCAAGATGATTCTGAAATAGTTACAGAATGTTGTGTGCTTTAAGTAAACTGGATTTTTCTCAACTTTGAGACCAAGATAAGCATTTTAAGTCAAAAGTATTGGCATGTTTGATACTTTAGTCAAAATTGATTGGACAATGTTTTTTCACACTGGTATCATTTTTTTTCAAAGCAACAACAACAACAACAACAAAACAGAGCTAATAGTTGTCAATTTTATTACTGTCATTTATTCATTACCTATATATCAATATCTTTCATTGAAGGAGACCTTTTGACTGTTGCTTATAGTGAATGCTAATTTACATGGCCACCAACAGTGTTTTGATAGCCTTTTGTTCCTTCACATCTTGGCCAATGTGTGCTTCATCTTTTCTGTTTGGCATCCATCACTGTGTTGAGGCTGAGATGGTACCTGATGTTGAGTTTGATTTACATTTTGCTAATGATGAAAGATGTTGAGCACCTTTGTCCATTCCTGACATCAATTCACAAGTCTTGCTTTGAGAAGTATCACTTTAGGTTTTCTAATGTTTGGCTACTGAGTTTTTGAGGTCCGCATATGCTTTAGATTCAAACCCCTTACCAGAAAAATGCTGTACTGGTCTATCTTGAACAAACTGGGTTGCACATCACTATGTGGCTTGCACTTATCTAAAGGATGGCTAAAAGTTTCATCTCTCAATGTTTCTACATCAAGCCTCTTACAATCAGATTACTCTTATTCTTTGTATATTGAATTCCAACATTTATGTCTCTGATTTCTAATGTTCTCCACCTTCTGTCTTGAGAGAATAAGTACAAATATTTATTTGCATGTAAATAATGATAGAAAGGGGTCTGTCAGACATTTTGCCCTTTATCTAGAGAGAGCCTGTAAAACATTTTCTGCATAACAAAGAGCCAATCTGTGCTCACCAGGAGCTTTTACTTCTTTAATCCATATTGAAGCTGTATACGACACAGGTAAAACTTATTGTGTTTGATTTACACAGTACAAGCTGTGAGAGGTAAAGCATGACTCATTCACTGTGGGTTGTCTCCCTTAACCCTGTCAAAGACTACAAGTGTATTTAGATATCCAGATCCAATTTAGAAACTGTTGGAGAACCCATACCCTTGAAAGGAGGTTGAGCTCATAAAAGTCTACTTAGTAATTACTTATGTAATAATAATATTTGACAAAACGGGTATTTGCTCAAATTCTGACAAGATATGAAATCAAGGTTAAACACAAATTAAAGATTTTTAAATTTCATACCACTCATGTGCCAGGCACCCAGGAAGGACAAAAGAAAATGTCATTCCTTTTGGGAACTAGAGTTATAGATAACTGTGGACTGCCATGTGGGTTCATGGAACTGTACCTGGGTCCTCTGCAAGAATGGCAATTGTTCTTAATCATTGAGCAACTGAGCCACCCTTCTAATGGAAAGAGAAAGAGGAGGAAGAGAAGGAGAAAGAAGGATGAGGAGGAGGAGAAGGAGGAGGATGAGGAGGAGGAGAACAAGATGAAGAAAAACAAGAAGCAGAAGCAGCAGAAGCACAAAGAGAAGAAGAAGAAGAGGAGGAGGAGGAGGAGGAGGAGGAGGAGGAGGAGGAGAAGAAGAAGAAGAAGAAGAAGAAGAAGAAGAAGAAGAAGAAGAAGAAGAAGAAGAAGAAGAAGAAGAAGAAGAAGAAGAAGAAGAAGAAGAAGAAGGAGAAAGAAGAAGCGGCAGCAAAAGCATCTCAGGACCCCATGGTTTTTCACACAATTTTACCAGATTTTAAAAGAAGAACCAATGTCAATACTTGTCAAATTATTACAAATAATAGAAACAAAACATTCTCCAATTCATTTTGTGAGTCCAGAGTTACTCTGATACCCAAACCATATAAAGACCCAAATGAACAAAGAGAATTGCAAATCATTTTTTCTTATGAACATAGATATAAAAATATTCAATAACATATCTGCAAATCAAATCCAAAAACACACCAAAAAGATCACTTACTAGGATCAAATAAGCTTTATTGCATAAATGGAGAGATATGAAAATCAATATATGTAATCCATCACATAAACAACATAAAAGAAAAAGACCATATGATCACCTCATTAGATGCTGAAAAGATCTTTGATAAAATTCTGCATTACACTATCATAAAAGTGACATGCTTTAACATAATAAAGGCAGTATACAGCATGTCAATAGCCAACATAAACATATCAATTTCACTAAAATTAGGAACAAGACAAGGTTGTACACTTTCTCCATATTTATAATATTACTTGAAGTATTTGAGTATCTGTCCATATCAATGTAGCACTTGTACCCTTAGCTACTACAGTAAAGAACCTGAAGAGATGAAAGAGAAATAATATGGAAAGGAAGAAGTCTAAGTATATTTATTGTTTTATATGTATATGTATATATATATATATATATATAGATGCTTTGATAATACATATAAATGACCTTAAATTTTCACCAGGGAACTATTACAGCTGATAAATACCTTCAGCACTGTACTGAATACAAAATTAATTCACAAAAATTAGTAGCCCTCTTATATATAAGTGATAAATGGACTAAGAAAGAAACCAGAAAAATGGTACTTTTCACAATAGCCTCAAATAATATAAAATATATTGGGTGACTCTAACCAAGCAAGTAAAAGACTTATATGATAAACATTTCAGGTTATTTGAAGAAAGAAATTAAAGGAGATACCAGAAGATGGAAAGATATCCCATGCTCAACATCAATAAGAATAACATAGGAAAAATGACCATCCAAATGGAAGCAATCTATAGATTCAACTGCAATCCCCAGAACAATGTTAACCTATTTTTCACATGTTTTAAAATGAATAATTCTCAACTTTATATAAAAAAAGAAAAAAAGACATGATAGCTAAAACAATCCTGAACAATAATAGAACTGCTGGAGTTCTCACCATTCCCAACTTTAAGTTGCACAACAAAGCTATATGGTATTGCCATAAAAACATACATGTTGATTGGTGGAATTGAGCTGAAGAACCAGACATACATCCATGCACATGGAAACTTGGTTTGTTTGTTTATTTGTTTGTTTTATAAAGAAGCCAGAAATTTACACTGGAAGAAAAGACAGCATTTTCGGCAACATACATCTAGTTAAACTGGATGTATGTACGTAGAAAGTCCAAAATAGATCCATATTTATCCCTCTGTGCCAAACTCAACACCAAATGGATCAAAGACCTCAACATAAGACCAGTATATCTGAACCTGATGGAAGAGATATTGGGGAATAGCCTTGAAATCATTGGCTCAGGAAAATTCTTTCTGAGTAAACCAGCATTAGGGCAGGTACTACAATCTATGACTAATAAATGAAAGTACATGAAACTGAAAATAATGTATTAGGTAAAGGATACTGTCATTTAAACAAAGTGGCAACCAATAGAATAGGAAAAAAATTACCAACTATACCTTCAATAGAAATCTAATTTCTAAAATACATAAAAAAGTCAAGAAACTAGGTGTTTAATAAAACCATATAATCCCATAAAAATGTGGTTAGATTGAAACTGAAAATTTGCAATAGAAGAAACTCAAATGGCTAAGAGCCACTTAAAGACATGTTCAACATCCTTAGCCATCAAGAATATACAAACCAAAAAAAAAAACTACTTTGAGATTTCTTTTTACACTTGTCAGAATGGCAAAGTTCAATACCACAAGTGGCATTTCATACTGGCTAGGATGTGGAGTAAGGGGAACAATCTTCCATTGCTGCTGAAAGTACAAACTTATACAACCACCATGGGAATCAGTATGGCAGATCCTGAAGAAAGTTTGGAACTGATCTATTTTAAGACCCGGCTATACCATTCTTGAGTATATACTCAAAGGATATTTCATCCTACCACAGAAACATTTGCTCAGTCCTGGAAGCAATGTAGGTAACCCTCAACAGAAAAATGGATAAACTGTTGTAAATTTTCACAATGCCATTGTATTAGTGTTAAAACACAACTTTATGATATTTTCAGGTGAATGAATGGAATGTGAAAAAAGATTATACTCAGCAAAGTAACCCAGATTCAGGAAGATAAATATGGTATGTATTCACTTATAAGCAGATATTAGCCATTAAATAAATGATAACCTACTATAATACACAGACTCAGAGGTTAAATATAAAGGAACTGACTAAGGAACAGACACATGGATCTCCCTGGCAGGGCAAATAGAATAGATTTTATGAGTGGACTACAGATAGGGGATGGAACATGACATCAGATGGGGAGGTAGAAGGACAATGGGATTGAGGGAGAAAATGTGAGGGAGAGACAGATAGATAATAATAGCTATTAATAAAATAATATCTCCTATGAAAACCTAGTGCAATAGAAACTTCTCAAAATTATATATAGACAACATGAATGAAATCTTTCAATAATGGAGACAGAGTCACAACTAGCCTTCATGTTTCACCAAATGAAGGTTTGAGTATCAGAACTAGCTTACATCCAATGAGTTGTTGGACAAAAGAGTTCCATAAAATTTTCCCAAACAATACAGACAATAGTTTGCTCTCCAAAAACTGCTTTTGCTGATGATATCATCCACACTACTCCTTGAACATGGAACCTTCAACCCTCCCCACATCCCTACACACACACACACACACACACACACACACACAACCCATGTTCTAGTATCTTTGGTACTCTGAAGGCTACAAAAGAAAATCAGAAACACAAAGCAACCATGAAAAATTTGAACAGTAATCTGTCCTGCCTCCAAAATATGCTAATGCAAAGGTGGCACAAAGCTTATGGGAGTAATTATGACTTGACGTTAGGCCTTCTCTACATGAAGAAACTCATACCTGATACTAGATAGCTCAGAGATCTAGAGTAAAACCAAATACTACTGGTCTTTAAAAACAAAGTAACAATGCAATCGCCCCTACTAGCATTCTGCTGCACTCAGAGATTGATGCTTTATTCAGTCACCATCAAAGAGGCTTCCTCTAATTGCAGATGGGAGAAAATGTTGATATCCATAGGTAGAAATTATACACAAATGCACACCCCATGACACATCCTCACATACACAAAGTGGGGAGGAGACCTTGGAACACACATCTCCAAATAAGATGTGTCCATCAAATCCCTTCCTTCAGCAACCAGCGAACCCCACAGAAAAAGAGACAGAAGGAATGTGTAAGCCAAAGGAAATAGAGGGCACTAAAAGATCAAGGCCCTCCAAGTCAACTGAGCAGAGCTCATGAGAACCCACAGAGACGGAAGCAGCACACACAGCACCTGGAGGGGTGCAGATCTACCCTAGGTCTTTTATATATTTATTATTGCCTTTGTTTTGGTGTTTTTATGAGCTACCCGAGTGTGTGGACTAGTGGGTCTCTGATACTAGTTCATTTCTTTGAGATTCTTATCATTCTGTTGGGTTGTCTTGTCCCACCTCAACATGATGGTTTTTGGTTTATATTATTATATTTTATTTTGTTGTTGAAAATATTTTAAGAATATATTATAGTTATAGAACTTCGCCATTCCCTTTTCTTCCCTCCAAACCCTCTCATATATCTCTCCTTGCTCTCTTACACATTCATGGCCTATTCTTTTTATTAACTGTTGCTATATAGGTCCGTGTGTGTGTGTGTGTGTGTGTGTGTGTGTGTGTGTGTATGTAGGAGAGAGAGAGAGAGAGAGAGAGAGAGAGAGAGAGAGAGAGAGAGAGAGAGAGAGAATTTTGTTTGCTGTACTTTTAGATTTTTTTAAGACAAGGTCTCACAATGTAAGTATCTCTAATGCTGTGGAATTATTTATATAAAAGAAGCTGGCCTTAAATTCACATATATCTGCTACTGTTTTTCCCTTGAGTAACAGAATTAAAGGCATCTGCTACCATTCATAGCTCCAGAATGTTTTCATATAAACAGAATAATTTTTATATTGAAGCTTATGTCACCAGGTAAGAAAAGACAAGTGTAAGAAAGTTCAGAATTTTGGGCAGACCTGGGGCCTGAGATCCAGAATGGAGGCCACTGTGACATTTGCTTTGCTGAAAGCAGTTATTGTGCTTGTCTTTGTTTAATAAAATTTTAGTTTTTAAAATTAAAATTGTCACATGGCAGTCTAGTCACAGGCAAATATTTCCTAATCACTTCACAAAAGCTAACTATTCCGAAAAAAAAATTTACTGGACCTGACTATGTCAAGCTAAAGTCTTAATGGTAAAGAAAACCTCACCACAAAGATAAAAAGGCCATGAAATATCAAGGCAAAAGATTTTTATTTTGCTATGTCAGGGAATGATTAGAATTTTAACTTTTATATAAAAGTGGAGCAAAAGACTCGAAGTTGTATATTGTATTAAAATACTCAAATGGTTAACAAGTACATGAAAAGAAAATATATTTAATAAGAACCAAGGTAAGGAAGTAATACACACACACACACACACACATACACGCACAGTTGTATTCACTAATAAGTGGATATTAGGGAAAAAAGCTCGGAATACCCATGATACAACTTATAGACCATATGAAGGTCAAGAGAAAGGAAGAACTATGGGTGCCTCAGTCCTACTTAGAAGGGGAACAAAATATTCACAGGAGGTTGAGGGTGGAAGGGACTAGGGAGAAAGAGAAGGGAGGGTATGGAAAAAGGGAAGCAAGATTAAGTGTGGAAGGAGACTGGCAAGATGTACAGAGGGCCAGGAATTGAACAGAGGTGTTCAGCCATCTTGGAGATGAAGAACTTGGGGTGGCCATCAGAAAGTCCCAGATGCTAGAAAAGCAAGAGGCTCCCAGGATGCAATGGGGATGACATTAGCTGAAATACCCAACAAAAGAGAAAGAGAACCTGTAGAGAACATATCCAGAGGTTAGTCACGGCTCCCAGTTGAGGGATAGGGCCACCTACCCTTCACAAAATTTTAACCCACAACTGCTCCTGTTTAATTAAAGTACAGGAACAAAGAGTGGAGCAGAGAAGGAAAGGCCATCCAGAGACTGCCCTACCTGCCTACCATATGAGATCTATCCCATATGCGGCCACGAAACCCAGACACTTGCTGATGCCAAGAAGTGCTTGCTGACAGGAGCCCAATATGGATATCTTCGGAGCGGCTTTGCTAGAACTTTACCAATACAAATACAGATGTTTGTATCCAACCATCAGACTGAGCACAGGGACCCCAAGGGAGAGTTAGGGGAATGACTGAAGGAGCTGAATGGGTTTGCAACCCCATAGGAAGAATAACAGTATCAACCAAGCAGACCCACGCCCCAAAAGCTCCCATGGACTAAACCACCAATCAGAGTACACATGGAGAGACCCATGGCTCCAGCTGCATACATAGCAGAGGATGGCATTGTCTGGTATCAACTGGGTGGGAAGTTGTGGGTCCTGTGAAGACCTGATGTCCCAGTGTAGGGGAATGATTGAGTGGAGGGGCAGAAGTGGATGGGTGGGTGGGGGATCACCCTCATGGAGGCAGGAGGTGGGAGTGGAATGGGGGTGTTTTAGGAGAGGAAACTGCGAAGAGGAATAGCATTTGAAATGTAAATAGGCAAAATAACCAATTTTTTTCAAGAAAAAAAAGAAGTTAAGTACTAATCTTGCTGCCAGTGGTGTTTGGGTCTCTTTATCATGTATGAGTTACATGATCTTGTCCTTGACCTCAGAGTTCGCTCCTCTGTGTAAGGTTTGTTATAAGGATATAATGTGTTTACTTCTGTGCACCACTTATAATATACTGCACATGTGTATAACATGATGGGTACCACGTAGGCATGTTTTGTTACTCATCCAAAGGTTGAGAATTTACTATTATCCACTGTTGGTGTAAGTCAAAATCCTTATTATATACAATGCTGGGGGTTGAGAATAGTTGCCTACTCATCTCAAATAACTAAGTCATTCATTCATTCAATCATTTTCTGTGTAGCAATTACAGGGAAGGAACTACTAGGAATATTAGATTGCTGCCAGTGAGGAAAACACAGCAAAGTACCCAACCCATGGTTCTGATGGCCTAATGGGAGGAAATTACTGCAATATGTAACTGAATATCAAAGAGATGGGGCATTGCAGAGAATGCTAGCAGAGAAAGGATGGCAGAGGCTGGAACTTGAGAGTAAAAAAGGTACAAAGTTACAGTGAGACAGAGGTAAGTCCTGTGGTCTGTGGTCCTAGGAGACGAAGATAATGTACTCTATGTTTCAAGAAGTCACAGATATACTTTTTAATGCCCCCCCATAGAGAAGTATTTGAAAGAAACAGGTGTACTAGCCCTAGTTTGAACACTACATAATTTATGTATCTATGGAAACAAACAGTACTTATACATGTAAATTTGTATGTATTGAGGAAAAGGTTTTAAATTAAAATGGACATTGCAAAGCCTAACAAAAAGGAAAACATTTGATAAGACATCTAAGAAAAAAATACCAAGATAGTACCAATAGTAGAAAGAGCCTTCCAGGCACCCGCAGGCACAGACAAGTTTCAGAAGTAGTTTAGACAGAATGTGAACACTGTGGCTGGAGTCCAGTGATCTATGGTAAAAACAAAAACAAAAAAACAAAACAAAACAAAAAAAACAAAACAAAACAAAACAAGAGATGAAGCAGGAAAAGTAACCAGAATCTGCTTTTCTAGGTTCAGGGCAGGGGATGGCCATTTACATTTTACTGTGAGAAGCTCTAGGAAGTGCTGGTAAATGTTTAAAACATGGCTTTTCAGAGGAAAAAAAATAGACATAAGAGAAGTGGAAACTCAAGAATTCTTTGTAGAGTCAGTTTTGTTGGATGGTGTTTTGCTGGGGCAAACACATGAAGGAACATTTTGCTAAGCTGACACAGGTGAAAAGATGCTCTGCTTAAGCAAGCATGTGAAAGGACGTGTGATGGAAGATTCTTTGATAACAACACACATATATTGGTCTGCCTTACATTGCGTAGTTGAGCTCCATTTGTTGGGACTCCATAGAGAGAAAGGCACCAAAAAAACTTTTGGTGGTGTGCTGTAGCTTCTTGCCACTTTCACGGATTTGGACCAATTGGCAGAGTGATGTCAGCTGAAACAGATTTGCTAAGGCATGACACAGGGTGAGGTAAGACATGAGACTGGGACAGAGAGAGACTGGGCTAGGCTTGATTACAGAGCTAGCTGTGCAATGCTTATTGGTTTTGCATCTTTGCTGAACCCTGCTTCACTAAGAGAGGCAAAGCCAAGTTCTCCTGACATTTCTGATGGACTCTCCAGCTGACTCCTGCCGAGGCTAAGATCTGGCTGTGTCTGCTAGGTGGTCTACTGCGGTTGACTTGTGTTTGCTATCCAGACACCACAGATTTGAACTGTTGGTATATCCATGACGTGTTTGAGAGTGGATTAAGCTGCCATTGCTGACCTATTAACTGAACTGCCAATTTCCTGACAACCTAAAGAACCATTTCTAAGCAGGTCCAGTTCCCCTATATCCTTTCTTTTCCACTTACCCTGGTGGGTGTTGAGCTAGAAGACAGGATAAAGCATTTAAGTACCATTATTAAAAGTAGCTATCAAAAAATTAAAGTTACATGTAAGTGACACTTTTTGGTTCTCATTGATCTTGATTCTCAGCAAAGCTGCTTTTGTTGAGCTGATATAAAGCCATGATGGCGATGCTGAAAAGGCACGTGCCCATTCTCTCAATGCTTTGAACAAACATGAGAAAAAGGGAGGATTAAGAGCCTTTTAGAAAGACCATTAATGGAATGGATTGTAGAATAGACTCCAAGGAAATGAAAACAGAAACAGAGAGGCCACGCAGACAAAGTGCCACTGCAATCATAAAGCACGGAATAAAAGTGCTTCAGACCAGGACAATGACACCCCAGAGTGATAAAATGCTCGCAGGATTTCTAAGGACCAGGCCCTGCTTTCAGCCTTATTAACTTGCTAACTACAACAATCCTACAAATACATTCTTGAATCCATGATGTAAAAGAGAGCACTGACACAGGGAGGAGTTAAATATCTGCCTCGAAACTGAAAGGAATAAGACATTTAGTCGGCCATAATGTACTGCCCCTCAGGTGTGAAGTGCTTGGATTCAACATGGAGTCTTCAGACAAAACCAGTAGATTCTAAAAATTAGGTAAACATTTTGTAGTTAAGGTTATCTCTTATTGCAGCCATATGTATGCATAAAAATCTTATGTCTAGTTATGTATTGATGAACTTTAGCTTGGGGAGGTATGCTTATACTCTACTTTGGCCCAGTTATAAGGGCCAAATAATAGTAATAAATATAAATTTTTGCCATTATATATAAAACCAAATTTGTAGAAACTACAAGTATATAGTAATAAACATATATTATTAGTTTTATATATTTGGGATATCGAAAGAAACCAGTCCTTTGTCTAATATATGAACAAAATAGTGACATTGTCCCATGTAATATTCTAGGAGCAAGTAACTGTTTTCAATTTTTCTCAGCCTGAAGATGAGATAATACCAAGCTTCCTAAATTGAAGATTGAATACAATTTCATGCCAAAACCAAAGTTATTCAGAATTTTTAAAGAAGGGACCTAGACTCTACTTCTCAAACTTATGGTGCATACAGACCACATGGACTGGCATTTAGATTCTATTTTAATTGGTAGATTTTGGAGACAAGATTCACCTAGCACAAGAACTTCCAACCACTATTTCCAGAGTAAGAACTAGACAAAGTTGGTGAAGAGTGTCACTTGCATGTCTTAAGTGACACACAAGAAACAGAAAGTACCTCTGAGAAACTCTGAGATGTACTGGAGGGGAGAAAGGAATCTGTGCAACAGGAGCTTTACACTTCTTGTCTCTGCTTGCTCTCTCTTCCATCATTTCTATGGAGTCCTCTCCATACAGATGGTACAGACAGTCCACACTGGAAGCTCTGCTTCCTGCCAAAGCAGAATGTGGGATGTTTGGAACTGCCAGTCTATAATCCTATTGTTGAAAGCCATAAAGACATGAGCAGGAAACCATGAGGGGGAGATGACAGAAGCCTGCAGTTCATAATGGATGAGAGAGATGAGTCAACAGGACACTGGCTCAAAACCCAGGAAGCAGATTCAGGGAGAGGAACAGGCTGTGATATGACTTTTAATACTTGAAAGACTCTGCATCCAGAAAGGAATATCTGCTTCGGAGACTCCAGCAAGAGCCCCGGATAGTTACTGACTCCTGGCTAAACATAAAGACTTGTAAATGGAGAAAATACAAAACAAGACAAACTTGTAATCCAATTGATGTTTGAAAGCATGTCCCAATGTAGCCCCAATTCTCTCTGTCACAGATACTCATGTTCTTGCAAAAGTCCATACCTTGGTCTAATCAGTACCCACAAATGTCTTGTAACAAATAGAACATTGTACAGGTGATGAGATACCATTTTCTTCATTATGTTGTATAATATTTAAATTTTTCCCTTGCTAGGACATTCTCTCTCCTGGCTCTGACAACACAAGCTTCAGTGTCATTCACTGCCTTACACAGAGGCCCATGTAATAAAGAATCAAGACCAGCCTCCAGATTAGTATATTCAACAGTAAAGTGAATCTGTCAGTCCAATAACTCCAAAGAACTTGGATCTGCCAATAATAATGTCAACTTTGAAATGTGCCTCTCTTCTAATAATCCTTGAAGAGATTCTAAGTGCCCTAGTCAACATCCATTTCATCTTTATGAGTCCCTGAAGAAGGCAGTATAGCTAAGCTAAGTAGTTGATGTCTATATGCAGGTGAAGGTGGGCACAAGATAAGGCAAAGCCTGTGATTAGGCAGTGAAAAAGATGTCAGGGGACCAAACACTGGGAGAGGAGTAGGCAGAACTTCTAGGTCGGAGAGAGGAAGAGGAAAGGCGGGAAAAAGAAGCTTCCTTTTTTTGGAAGGGAGGAGAAGAGACCACATGTAGGTAGGTGAGATACCCGGTTCAGGTGGCAGGTCCATTGGGATCTGCTACCAAAGGATTTATAACTTATGGATTATTATAGGACAATTTGTTTTATCTAGGTGGGCAGTTTATATCAATATCAATTGGCTGTAAGTTTATTATGTGGATGTTTTGTGGAGTGAGAATTTACTAATATAATTCTGATTGATAGATTACAAACCTCTAGAGTTTTGATTTTATAGGGTTGCTGGGAATGTGAGCAGAGTCCTCTGCAGGGAGCAGCAGGTGGGTGGCCCCTCTGGGGCCAGAGAGTAACCAGCAGCAGACTGGGATAGAAAGTGGGAACGTAGCAAGTTGGGTGGAGACGTTTTGTTGATTGAGATAATAATATCCGGCAGATGCCATGTGGCCGTTGGTGATGGCAATAGTGAGGGTTTGGTGCTACTTGCTTTTAATATTTACCACTATAAAACTATGCCCAAATTCCAACTCTCAGAACCATTAACATAAGAAATAATTGCTATGAATTTAATAAGTTTGTGTTGACACTATAACACAGCAAATAAAAAAATGTGTCAAGCATTCACAAATCAATACAAAAGGGTAGATTTAATGATTCACACTATTTAAGCACAACTTCCAGCTGATTTTGTAGCTCACCTAGCCATAACAATCCAAGGAGTATTCCTGAATCCTAGCCTTAACAATAAAGTACTATAATGAAAATGTATTATGAGAATCTTTAGAGGCCACATAATATAGCTAAAGCCCCCCCTCCACACACACACACACACACACACACACATGGGGGGGGAGAGAGTGTGTGTGTGTGTGTCTGAGAGAGAGAGAGAGAGAGAGAGAGAGAGAGAGAGAGAGAGAGAGAGAGAGATTCTATGTAGTTTGTTCAATAATCAGTAAATTAAGCAAACTAAAGAATCCGAGCACATTACATGGGACAGGACATAGAGGGAAAGAGATAAATAATCTGAAGTTGCTGTACTCAATTATCTATAATAGTCAGTTATCAACAACAATTATGACACACTAAAAAACAGCATTTGTGACCCACCAAGAAACATAATTACTACAAGCACCTAGATTGTGGACTTTCTAGACAAACATTCAAAATAATAATAAGTCTGTGCAGTGGTAGTACAAAATTACACACAAAGAATTAGGGAAGAGTGTACAACTGGAGATTTATGTAATATATAATGTCAACCAAGTGATTCACGCTATGAAAAAAAGAAAAGACACATCATAATTGTGACAATAGTGTCTAAGAATCTTCCAGAGGTGAGGAAATTATCAGCAAATGTGATGGTAGAATAGAAGGGTTGATCTTAAGCTCTTTAGACATCTGATAACTTATTATGAATGTTGTGCTTGTTACTTTACTCATTGATGGAACCTAACCCTGACAAGGAACAACTTAAGCAAAGAACAGCTTAGTTTGGCTCATGGTTAGTGGGGATACAGGCCATCGTGGTGAAGTGTTTGCAAGCAGGAGTATAAGGTTGCTGCCCATACCCACAGCTGTGAAGAAGCACAATGAACAGGAAGTAGCATCAATCTATGAAACCTTAAGGCAGTTCCTAATGACCAACTTTCTTTAGCAAGGATCCAGTCTTTAAGTGTTCCTTAGCCTTCACTAGAATACCAGACAGCTGGGTACCAAGAGTTCAAACCTAAAGAACATTCAATCTGAAGAAGACAACATGAAAATGCATACATATATACATACATACATAAAAAAGAAAGCAAGAAAAAAAACCCACAATCTGCTCTAACACTGACGGTTCAACGATTCTAACATGCCAGAAAGGAAAATGAATAAGACAAACAATGAAAAATACTAGGGATCTAAATTACTTGTGTGTTCAAACTACTTTTATATATGAGTGTACCTTAGTGTAGTTTCCCATGGCATTGATTCTATTTTCCTCAACAGTTCTTTAAAATGTACTTATCTGAGTTGTCCTTCAGTAAAGGGACAGTTTCTATTCTCTTGTAACAATAAAATTCTTATTTGGAATATTATTCATCATATCTTTATTAACTCAGCCTAGCTTTTCCATCAACACTAAATAGCTGCTTCTAATCAGATGCATGTCAAAGCATTGTGAATTAATTAGATTCATCAAGACAATAGGAATCAAAATGCAGGAGCACAGATATCAGCATGCACTGTCAGCAAGAGGGCATCACAAATCTAATCCATGCTCCCTGTGGACAGGATTCTGCTAAGTAACTCTCAACAGTGCTGTGTGCTCTGACTTGAAACTGTGTAGCACGGGGTCTGAAGGACACCACCAGAAATTTTCTGAACAAGAAAAAAATTACTAAAAATTAACTAACTCTATTTCTCTAAGTTATTATCATTTCTTTTGCTAATGTAAAAATACATGAATCTCAATATGTCTAGATTGATGATTAAATTGTACAAATTACAAGAAATAATTTGTGTATTATTTATTATCAAAATTTTATCTGTAGGACCTAGCATTATGGCTTAGCAGGTGAAGGTACTTTCTGCCAAGACTGATTATTTGGGTTTAATCACCAAGACCCAAATTGTAGAAGGAGAACTGACCCCTACCAAGTTGTGCTCTGAACTCCGCATACCAGCCATGGCCACACACCATGTAAATTAAGTAATTAAATGTAATGAAACATTCTAAACATCTACCTTTAACTATATATATTTATTCTAGAATTGAAGTTAAAAGAGTTCACCTGAGAAGATTGTTTTGCTTTGAATCAAAACATTTATTCAATGTTATTATACATAAAATTAGATATTTCAAATGCCTCTTGCACAGCTGGACAGTTTACAGACTATATAACATGGTCTGCTTACCTTAAAAGGGTTTGATGATCAATCTTTGTATAGACAGGAAGGCCTCCCATCTTCCATTCAATAATTTATTTCTATAATACTTCCAGCCAAAGTTTTTGCGTGACTGTAAAAGGAACACAAGGAAATGGAAACAGGCCACTGTCACGCCAGGCCATTAAGACCAGTTGCATTTTGTATAACAGAAAAATATGGTGTTTCATGTCTGTATCTGAGAAATGAGAAAGCTGACCAGGTAGACATATTTCTATGATTTTTCTGTTGTGCCATCATATAAATGAACATATTTTAACACAATGTAATGAGAGATGTCCTCTGTATATCAGAACTATATTGATTAGAATGCAGGAAAATGGCCACCTTGCCTAAGGCAATCTACAGAATCAATGCAATTCCCATCAAAATTTCATCTCAATTCTTTATAGATTTAGAAAGAGCAATTTGCAAATTCATTTGGAATAATAAAACCCAGGATATCGAAAACTATTCTCAATAGTTAAAAACAAACAAACAAACAAAGTAAAAACAACTTAGGGGGAAATCATCATCCCTGACCTCAAGCTGTATTACAGAGAAATTGTGATAAAAACTGCATGGTATTGTACAGAGACAGGCAGGGATATCAACTGAATAGAATTGAAGACCTAGAAATAAACTCACACTCCTATGATCACTTGATCATTGACAAAGGAGCTAAAAAAAATTCAGTATAAAAAGGACAGCCTCTTCAACAAATGGTGTTGGTTCAACTGGCAGTCAGCATGCAGAAGAATGCAAATCAATCCTTTCTTATCTTCTTGTACAAAGCTCAAGTCTAATTGGATCAAAGACCTCTACATAAACCAAGGTACACTGAAAGTAATAGAGGAGAAAGTGGGGAAGAACTTAAAACACATAGGAACAGGGGAAGTTTTCCTTAACAGAATGCCAGTGGCTTATGCTTTAAGAGCTAGTATCAACAAATGGGACCTCATTAAATTGCAAAGCTTCTGTAAGGCAAAGGATATTGTCAAAAGGACAAAATGTCAACCAACAAATTGGGGAAAGATTTTTATTAATCCTGAATTTGATAAAGGACTATTATCCAATATATGCAAAGAACTCAAGATGTTAGACTACAGAGAATCATATAATTCTATTGAAATATGGGGTACAGAGCTAAACAAAGAATTCTTAACTGAGGAATATTGAATGGCTGAGGAGCACCTAAAGAAATGTGCAACATCTCTAGTCCAGTCAGAATGGCTAAGATCAAAAACTCAGGTGACAGCAGATGTTGGCAATGATGTGGAGAAAGAGGAATACTCCTCCATTTTTGGTGGGATTGTAAGGTGGTTCAACCACTCTGGAAATCAGTCTGGCAGTTCCTCAGAAAATTAGACATAGTATTACCTGAGGACCCAGCTATACTACTCCTGGGCATAAACCCAAAAGAAGCTCCAACATTTAACAAGGACACATCCTACACCATGTTTATAGCAGCCTTACTTAAAATTTCCAGAAAGAACCCAGATGTCTTTCAACAAAGGAATAGATACAAAAATTGTGGTAAATTTATACAATGAAATACTACTCAGCTATTAAAAATGACTTCATGAAAATTTTAGGCAAATGGATGGAACTTGAAGTTATCATCCTGAGTAAGGTACACTCATGGTATGTACTCACTGATAAGCAGATACTAGCCCAAGAAGCTAGGAAAACCCTAGAAACAATTCACAGAACTTATGAAGCTCAAAGAGAAGGAAGGCCAGAAGGTGGATGCCTCAGTCTTTCTTAGAAGGGAAAACAAAACACTCATGGGAGGAAATAAAGGAGCAAATAGAGGAGCAGAGATTGAAAAAAAGATCTACAGAGACTATCTCACTTGGGGATCCAACCCATATGCAGTCACTCAACCCAAGCAGTATTTCTGATTCCAAGTAGTGTTTACTGGCAGGAACCTGATATGGATGCCTCCTCAGAGGCTCTGCCAGAACCATACAAATACAGATGAGGATGCTTGCAGCTAACCATCAGACTGAACTTGCGGACACTAATGAAGTAGCTAGAGTAAGGACTAAAGGAGCTGAAAGGGTCTGCCACCCATGGGAAGAATATTATCAACTAGTGAAACCCTCCACATATGCCAGAGGCTAAAACACCAACCAATGAGTTCACACGGAGAGACCCATAGCTCCAGGTGGATTTGCAGCAGAGGATATCATTCTCTGGCATCAATGGGAGGAGTGGCCATTGGTCCAGCAAAGGCTTGGTTTCCCAGTGTAGGGGAATGCCAAGGTCCTGAGGTAGGATAGGGTGGTTGGGAGAGGGAGAACTTTTATGGAGGCAATGGGAGGAGAAGGGCGACGGGACTGTGGGAAAAGGGATAACATCTGAAATGCAAATATGGAGAACATCCACTATGTCTTGTATTAATTCCTTTCTTGATATACAACCCAAGAGAGAAGCATGAGCTGGAAATAGTCTAATTTCTTCACTGAATTATATTCTTTGTGTCTTATTTGAGTCTTGAACTCTGTCACACACTTGTAGCTCTTTGGATCTATTTATCAGTGGTGTATCTCTGTGGGGGGGGTGTCGGTGGGGTATAGCCTGTTGCTGGTGGGAAAAAACTGTTTTATTACCATTTGCCAAGTAATGAACACCACACTACCTCAGAGTAAGATTCCAAGTATTTCTCAACAGTTGGGAAAACGCTGAGGTGTTATATCCGACCTCCAGTTAACACATTTGACTATCAAAGGTCCATGGCTGCTGGTAGGAAACATTAACTTCTAAGGTAAAGACTAAAAGTCCATCCCAGAGAGCAGTGAATTCACTGGCTTATTTGCATGTCATCCATGCTGCTGGTGTATTAACAGTCTGTATAGCAATAGATCTAGCATAAGCAACTTTAGGGAGGACACCTATGCTTTGGCTCTTAGTATCAGTCAACTGCCAGTTGGTACTGTTGCCTTTGGGGCTGAGACTACTCTAAGCATCATAGGAAGCATGAAGATAGAGTGAAGCTGTTTAAGCATAGCATCCAAGAAACAAAGAGACAAAGAGGAATGGGTGGGAGTCCCACCATCCCTTACAAGGATATTTCTCAATGAACTATCTAGCTTCCTTTCATTAAGCTTTGCTTTTTGAAAATTCCTTTACTGGACCCTTGTGTTGGCCTCAGTGAAAGAGGATGCACCTAGTTCTGCAGTGGGGGAGGGTGGATATGCCCAGATGGGAGTTTCCCTCTTCCCATAGGATCTGTATAAAGGGGTACTGGGAGTGGAGGGGGACTGACACTGCAATATAAAGTGGATTAATTCATTAATTTTAAAAATATTACTTTATTTCATCATAGTGTCATTAGTTAGAGGCAAAATCTCAAAACTTGCACCTTTGGAGAAAGTCAAACTAGAACAGCCACCAAGACCCAGGGAATAATGCAGAGAAATTATAATAGCTATGTATACATATGCATTCCTTATAGAGGAAAAAAATCTAAGCCAAAGAAACCCGGTTCTTCTATCTTGGAGAAGTGTGCCTTCTTTTGATCTAGAAGGAGATACTATCTCTGTATTCTGAGTGGGACAGGTTTGTTTTGTTTTTCTGATTATATTACGTATTACCTAGGTTAACTTCAAACTACTACATAGTCGGGGGTACCCTGAAATCTTGGTCCTCCTGCCTCTATCTTTTCAGAGCAAGAATGACAAGAGTTTATGCCATCACATTCCTCTTGAGATACTATCTTTTTCTTTCAAGTGTATTTACTAAACCAACATCCTTAAAATTGTCATAAAAAATAAAGACAGTCAAATGGGTCATCTCAGGAGTAATACAGAAATTCAGACACACCATTTATGGCTACCACTCAAACATTCTTGTTTCCTAACTTTATGGAAGCCATATCTCTTTTCTCCATTTCATATTTTATATTTTTAAATAACAAAGACATTAAATTGATTCTAAGATACTTCATAGCAATGAAATTAGGGTGAATATTTTACTGTTTTAAAGAACGGTTTTGTGAATATTTAATCTTTCAAGGTGGAATAATCTCAGAGGATCTATGTTTTCATCCAGGAGACCAGTGGTACTTGGAATTTTACACACACGTGCATACACACACAATCAGTAAGTAATCAAGAGGACTGATTCATTTCTAATTGTGTGTGTGAAGCCTAGTGAATTGGAAGATGATTCTAGAAGCAAGCAGTGGTCACTCACTTCCTAACATCCCAATTCAGTTGGAAATGTATTTTTCTTAATTAAAAGACATATGAAAGAGCCTGCAATTTTGTCTCCTTTGAAAATTTCTGTACTTTCAATATTTTCTGCTCACTCTCATGATGAACTTGTTTTGGGAGTCAAATGATTTTCTGAAGCAGAACTTTTGCCAAAAAATTAAAAATAAAAATTTTTATCCTTATCCCTGAGAAAAAGAACGACAGACAGAAAGACAGACGGATGGAAGGAAGGAACGAAGGAACGAAGAAAGGAAAGAAAGAAAGAAAGAAAGAAAGAAAGAAAGAAAGAAAGAAAGAAAGAAAGAAAGAAAAGCAAGCAGGTCATTACCTAAAGAACTCACACATCTGCTGCAGTAGCTTTGGTAACCTGCCAATGTGAAACCACAAAGTGCTCCTGATGGTGGTGTCTCAGATACTCCTGATCTGGGTGGCCATTTGAACCTGCTGATGTAGGGCTCTCAAGGGTCACCTTCCAAGTTTGAAATCCCTTCATAAAGTTAAGACTGACATTATCCAGCTTCTTTAACCATGGTGACCTTAGGGGTGAAGCTTTCACCTTCATATGTATTACTTATCCCTGGCACATCTTCCCTGGGAAGAGGTGAGCATATGTGCCTCTAATGGGAGGCACTGAGAACTCTGGTATTTAGGACCAGAAGTAGTTGATGTTAATTGTGTGTGTGTGTGTGTGTGTGTGTGTGTGTGTGTGTGTGTGTGTGTGTGTCTTATGGGTGGCTGAAGGCAAGCTCACATACATGCAGAGGTCTAGAATCAATACCAGGTATCTTTCCTCAACTGCTACTTTGATTTGAAGACACAGTTTCTCAATGGACAAAACTTCATTGATGATCAGACTGACTCTCCAATAATACTGAGGGCTGTATCTGTCTCTGCCCCTCAATGCAGGAAACAAAACTCAGCCTCTACACCCAGCTTTCTTTACATGGGTGCTGGGGAATGAACTCAAGTAGTCATTTTTCTAGGGAAGTTGTCTCCCAAATGAGTTGTCTCTCTAACCCAGTAACTCTTAACTTGTAGGTTCTGACTCCCTTCAAGATCTACTGTTCTTTTCACAGGGTCATCTAAGATCACGGAAAACACAGATGTTTATATTACAAGTCATAACAGTAACAAAGTTACAGTTATGAAGTAGCAATGAAATAATGGCCACATCAGGAGGAACTGTATTAAAGAGTTGGAGAATTAGGAAGGTTGAGAAGCCACAGCTCTGACCCATTAATCAATCCTTGATGGGGTTTATATGCACTGGTCCACTTGCTAATTAAACCTAGCTGTCCTCTCAGAGATGATGTACTCTGGCATCTTTATGCCTGCCCTGGTCTTGGTTGTTTTCATATATTCCTTCAGCAGTGTTCCCATATTTATGCTGCTGATTATCAAACCTGCTAGAGTTGATGTATGTGGACACAGAGCTTTGAATTGTATGAACCAGGAGAAGACCATAAGGTTGGTATCTACCCAGAGCTGTGCAGTTCCTGAACTGAAAAACCATATAAGATGGCCTTCCTCGCTCTTAGTAAATACATACTGTTGGTTGGCTTTATGTGGGTATTATCATCTAATTTGTTCGAAAGAAAAATAGAGTACAGTGTGAATAAATTCCCCAGAGTCATAGCTACTAGATAAGTGTTCTTGTTCCTTGCCAATGAATCTGAGGTTTTGAAACTTCGGGTTTTAGATGCTACAAACTTTTGTTCACTGAAACTTAGAGAGACACACAAGCAAAACAGAATGAAGTCAAGTCTTTTGTCCATTCATCCTTTATGTCTTTTTGGACCATTCCTGGGAAACCCTCCTAAGATCACCAAGGTCTCTCTGACCAGTCTTTGGTGGCCATCTGTCTCATGTGTGACTGAGAAATACAGAAAACCCAAACAAAGCTATCTTCCTCAGTGGCCATCTTTATGGTTCTTGCTAACTTCTAATACTGTCTCCAAACTCTTCTGCCCCATCTCCTAACACACCTTAAATGTTTCCCCTATGCAATTGCTGGCTGCCCCACATTTATTTCATGTGATTTGTTGAGTTCCACTAAAGCCAAAATGAATATGCTCCACTGTTCCAATACATCAGTATCAGTCAGCTTGATAGAAGCTCAGTTGCCCAAGTATCTTTGAATATAGGCACCTGAAAGGCATTCTCATTTCTAGGCTATGGTAAGAGCCTAGATTCAAAATCCCTCTTCATTAGTAAGCTTTACCTCACTATAGCATAATGCCAGAGTCAGCTAAGTTCATGCAGAAAGATATAGTTGGTTTCAGTTTTGGAGACAAAAAAGTCTAAACACCTTCATGATCAACAGGAGTCCATGCATGAGAAGAGTCACATGGTAAAGCAGACATGCATAAGGCTGGTTTGGTTTTCATTGGGTTGTTTGTTGTGTTTCATTTTAAATAACAATACTTATGAGAATCAAGGGCAGCATGAAAAACATTCTAGCTTGTAAAGATAGGATTTTTCAAGCACATCCCCTACACACACACACATACATACACACACACACACACACACACACACACACACACACACACACACACTGGATGCTCAATGTTTCTCTTCTTACAAATATGTACAGGCTCCATAGAGAGCAAATCTCCACTTACACACCACCCTGACACACACACTTGGAAGAGACTGAAAACATGCCCAAACCATATCTCCTTCTAACTCCCCTGTCTCTTGCTTATATCTAAATGCCTCTTCTTCAAAGCAGAGCCATAGTGTACCAGTAAGTACCATGATGCTAAGAGGAAAACTGTTTTACAAATTTACCACAGTTATCAATAGTGAAGGTAATGTCAGCCCCTTTACCTCTTTAGTTTATTCAGTACCCAACCTTAGGCATTCTATTATAGAAATACAAGACATACAACACTAAGGCATTGCATTGGAAATACCACTTTGTCTTATGTCTCTTAGTATTACTACTCATAACTGTGTACTAAGGATATTTTAAAAATTTTGTAACTTCTATTAAACTTTACAAAGAGAACCTTCTCTTCTCATGGATAAAACTGACTCTTCTTTATTTATTGAAAGGGAATACAAATGGGCTTCAGCCCATCAAAGCCAAGCAAAGAACTAACCACTTGTCTAACCCGTTGTAAGTTTGAGTTTGTCAACCCTTCAAGTGAGCAATAATTTTTTATAAGTTTTGGCTTCAATGGGGTGCTCTACCAAATTTGTTTAATTATTCATTTTTATAAGTTTGTTGAAAAGGTGAAGTTTATACTGCACTGAAACTAAATCATCAGCATGCAATATTTTGCTTTCTTAGTGATCAATCACGTGGCAAGAATTAATTTTCACTATTATCACAGTTTAATTTCACCTAAGAAATATGTAATTTGAAGGACAATTGTACTAACACATGATTTTAACTGTGCTGCTCCCAAATTAGAGATAGGAAACATGAAGGGCCTTGAATTCTAGAGCGCTCTAGTTTCCTTTTCAAGACTGTCTTTATACACATACACACACATACACACTCACACACACAAACACACACATACACATACATACACACATACATATAAACACACATACACAAACACATACACACACACTCACACACACATATTCATGCATGCATATATGCATATACATTCATAAAGTAAGTCTGAGAATAAATTGGACATTATTAGCTCTTATTTTGATGTCTATGATTTTACTATCTCCAGCCCCTGAGTTTTGGAGTCCAATCCTCCTTCCTCCTAAAGTCATCAGTAAGGCAGGGTTTGCTTCTAAGTTACAGGCTTTGCTGCCTACAGAACCCACGGTTGATGCTATGACTCACTTTGATCTGGCCTGTGCAGACTCCTACATAAACACCTCTGGAGGGGAACTTCTGAGTGTCGGTTTGTCCACCATGACTTCCTCTTGACAAACTCGTTCTCACATTCTTTTCAGAGACAAATATTTTGAAAGTGAAGAGCAGGAGGGGTTACTAAATATTGGCTTTCAAAGGCACAGAGTCATTTGATGTTTGCTCAGGTTCTCTTTTATTCGTCTATAGAAAGAATGATGTTTACTCTTGCATGTACTTCAGGGCTGAGGTACTGCTGGGCAAAGAAGTATGTGGGATAGAATGTAAACATGGTGGGACATGCTTGATTCTGTCCATGTAAAATTGTGGGCTGGATTTAGGGGGGGGAAAGGAAGGAATGAAGGAGGGGAGGAAAACAGAAAAGAAAAGAAATAAAGAGAAAAGAGAGACTGAGAAACTGATGAGAATTTAAAACCATTGCCAGCATAGATCAAAATAAGAAGAGTAAAATATCCTAAACACCCCTGGCCCAGATTTTCTCCCAGACCTGAGATGACTGCAACTGTAGTTTAAGAACATAACATTGTTAAAAGGTCTAAAGTAACAGGGAAAAAATTCTCTATTAGCATGAAACCATTGGTCTAGTAAATTACAGTCTTGGTGTCATTTAAGTCAAGTCAAAAATAATTTGTAATGCATCAGCAATGTATTTTGATTGCTCAGCACTTCTTCCTAAAACAGAGAAAGGGCAGGCTTCCAAAAACCAGATTGCTCCAGATTGCCTCCAGTAACCTACTGAGTATCTAGTCCTAAAGAACTTCCATCCCCACTCCTTCTGTCACAGTATGTTCATTTGCTGCCTTCCTCAAAGTGCCCGGAGCCTACGCTTTATGTCTGGTAATACTTGGAGTCTACATTGGCACTGTGCCAATGAAGGCCACTGTGTTAACATATGAAAGCCTGGCTCAGAAGCTTCCTAGCTGTGTGGCAGTCAACAAATTACTTCATGTTCTTCCTAATAACATGGACAATACACATTTCATCAGACTCTTGGGTATTTGTTAGGACAACAAGGAAGGGAAGACAAAAGACTTTTGTAGGGAAGAAGGTTTTTTGCAAGGGAGAATGCAAAAGGGTTGCAGAATAAGAGCTTAGATCGAACGTTTACTGTTTATTCATTTTATGTCTCAGCTTTTCTGTTTTTTTTTTTTAAGGGGGGATTGGTGTGTTTTTTTTAATTTTTTTAGTTATGTTTTGTTTTTTTTACTATTCTATTTAAGGTTTGCTTTCTTGATGATCTTATATGTTAACATTGTTTGCAATTTTAAAACATTCTGGATTTAATTTTTCTCAGTATTTGAAATTACCATTAAGCTACCTTAATCCTTAAACTTCTCTGGATATCACAGTACTTTGTTTTGTTGGTTAAGAACTTATATTTTCCATGATTTTATTAAAAGACTACAGACCCCCTACCCCAATATAAACAAGACAACACGATTCTCAAAATTTTCTTTGCTTAAGTAATGGTTCTTATCTTCATGTTTTAGACTGGGAAATGAGACTCCTCCTCTAAGTCGCACAGGAAAGAAACAAATGCACTTGAAGTACAGAGACCACACATGTGTTCCCCATCGCTCCAAACTCTGCCATTGTCTTTATTTCATGCAACATTTCTCCCTCAATTTTAGAGAGTACTTGATGAGTAGCTAGTCACCACAAAGCTCACTTCATCTGGGTGACAATGAAGAAACCTGACACTGTGCCTCAGCATCTTCCCATATCTCCTTTTAGTTTTTCTCCCAGAAGTTCTACTAAAGACTAATATTCAGTGTTTGTTTGCTTAAGTTTGGCATTGTTCTAGCTTGCCTCCATTGCTGTGATAAAACCCTTGACCAAAAGCAACACTTGGAGAAGGAGGCTTATTTGGTTTATATGTCTGACTCATGGTTTGTTCTTGAGGGAAGCCAAAGTAGGACCTCATGCCAGGAATACAGAGGCAGGAATGAAGCAGAAACTATGAAGGGATGCTACTTCCTGGCTTGCTTGCCAGACTCCCATGCAACCACCTTTCTGATAACTTCCAGAAGCACCTGCCCAAGGATGACACTCCCCACAGAAAATTAGGACTGTCCACACTAGTCATCAATGAATAATTTTCTACAACTTTGCCTGCAGTCCAATTTGATGGAGCCATTTTCCCCCATTGACTCTCCATTTCCCCCACAAAGTATTGAAGTTTGTAACTAGACAGTACATTCTACAGACAAAGTAACACAACAGGTGCTCACATCTGTTGCTTAGCTTCTAAGGTGCTTCCAATATGTGAAGGTCACAGATTAGTTTGCTAGCGTTTAAACTTTGTTTCTTTAATATCCCACAATTTGCCCTTTTTTTGTCCAGAATTGGGGGGATCCATTCAAGCTTTGCAGCCAGATGAATTTAATTTGTTCTCAGTAATGTATAGCAGATACAGTATATAACAAAATTTAATTATAATACTGTTGATGGATATTTGAATTGTTTCCAGTTGGGGATTATATAAATACTGATACTGTGAACTCCTTAAGCATGCTTTTGGAAAACACACATACATGAATTTCTATAAGGACAGGACTCGGGAGGAAAATACTGGTCACCCAATCTGTGAGTGTTCCATTTAATAGAATTGAGTCCTGGTCCTAAGAACAAGTGTCAGGGTTCCACATCTTTACAAATACATGGTGGCATCAATTGTCATTTTACTGTGACTTTGGTATGTCAACAGGAGCTTTTTCTTTTTCACAGATTGAGAGAAGTGAGATGGGACTCAGGTTATGGCTTATCAGACTGTTCCCTGGAGGAGCACCTACCCAAGGTGCTTGTAGCTTTTTTTTTTCTTGTTCCTCCACCATTTTGTAATTGTTGAATAACAATGTTACAGGTGATGGAGAGATGGCTTAGTGGAGAACAATGCTGTCTCCAAGTACCTGGATTCAGTTCTCAGCACCCACCCGGTCGTTTACTATCTTTTTTATCACAGAAGAGCTAACACACATGCATAGATACAGGCGATCATACACATAAACATACTTTAGCAATCTTGAACAGGGATGGAGAAATGCCTCAATGATTAAGAGCCCTCGCTGGCTTTGCAGAGGATTAGGGGCATTTTGCAGCACCTGCTCACAACCTCCTGTAACCCCACTTAGAGGGGTTCTCACATCCTCTTCTGGCCTCTGTGTGTACCAGACATACATCTGGTGTACACACATCAATGCAAGTGAAACACACACATTAGAAATAAATACATATTTAAAATACAATCTACCATATAATCTAGCCATGAATTCCACTTATTTTAATGCTCTCCTCTTGTTTTTAGTTTATTTTTATTATGTCATTTTCTCTACTAGTGGCTTATCTTCTAATTATTTTCATGTCAAAACTAGTGGTTACAGCATGCACTGCTGACTCTCAATTATAATCTAACATAGAATTAGCATTCTGCTCACCTATAGAACAATTTAAGTGACTATAATCACAGAACAAAAGGCACAGAAAATGTTGATGAGGAAAGATGCTAAATTGGTAAATTTCATTGACACTGGACACTGAAAGAAATAAAATGTAATGAGAAGAAAAGTGATTGGGCTGGTGCCTTAATGGCACATGGAAGATTCTCTACTGTATACAAACTTAGTAATTCAACCTGAGGCAATGAACCATGAAACAGAAGCTTGGTTGTGTTACTTTCTTGTAAATGCAGCCAATAGAGAAGTAGAAATTCATGTGCATTTGTCCTTACTTTTACTTGCTGGAATCTAAGGTGCTTTTTATATATGGTGAACCCTGTATTGTGAGTCAAATGGATAGTAAAGACTTCCCTAAACATAAAACATGAAAATGTCTTTGTACAATATTAGAACAGGTCTATATTATACGTTCTGCCAGTAGATTTCCCCATTGTGATATTTTATTTAAGGAACTGATGTTCCGAGAACGCAGAGCAATTCTCTGTCTTCTGTTTCCAGGTCTGAGGCAGAGGAATGATCTTCATATGGATTTGTAACAAGACAATGTGAAGTAACTCAGAGCTGCAGGTGAGATCATTTAAATTTTGCTAATTTATTATTTATTAATTATTGATAACATTGGTTTAACACCAGAGCCTTGCACATGCTAAGCAAGTACTTTACCATAAAACCACCAGCCACCAGCTATTTGAAACAGGGTTTTGTTGTAGAGTCTAGGCTATTCTCTTCTGTCTCAGCATCCTAAGTGTGAGGATTACACTTAGGCATGAGCATTGAGCCCAGCAAGCAGTTTAAAATGAGATGCTTAACCTTCAACCTCATCCAATAGCTGTATTAACAAATTGGTATCTCTACCAAATGTCCCTTTTTATTTAGATCAAAAATAAATCACTAAGTCAACAACTAAAACTGTGATAGACAGATCTTTAAAAAGTCATTCAGTTTGTTTCTATAATTCAAAATAAACTATTTAAGACACACCAGAGACTTTGGTGAGCAATAAAGAATAAGAAACATTGAAATATGCCAGTAAGTCAACAATTGAATTAAAGCTTTACAAACCATTATGCTTAATCCTTACACACCAAGAAAACTGACTAATTCCAGGTTAACATCCTGTTTTACATGTACTTTATGCTCATTGTAACTAGTAAGATCTTAATGCACACTATCAAACCTTTAAAAAAACAAAAACCAAGCACTGAC
Source organism: Micromys minutus (assembly GCF_963924665.1). Classification (NCBI taxonomy): domain Eukaryota; kingdom Metazoa; phylum Chordata; class Mammalia; order Rodentia; family Muridae; genus Micromys; species Micromys minutus. The sequence goes on along the minus strand of NC_137972.1, from coordinate 73,606,421 downwards.
AAAAATGTATTTGTATACTTTTATGCAAAAATGCTTAAAATTTGTACATTTATCTTTGTTTTTTAAAATAACGTTGTTCAAAAAAAAGGTTTACAAACCAAATAAATAGAAGAACAAAAGCATTTTAATTTCTTTGCCATGTAAGAATAGAAAATAAAAATAATTTATGCTGACAAAGAACAGATATAATGCAAATATATTGAATATTAATTTTAATGAATAAAGAGATAAAAATGTGACTGCCTGAAACAAGGTTGGCTGCATAAATAAAAAGAGAATCTTTTAACAGTGAAATATCCACAACAAATCTAAATAATATGGTCACATAGCCCATAGCCAAGAAAGGATGCTTTATGGATGTATCCTTGGAAAAATGCAGAAAAAAACAATTGTATTAGGCAATTAAGAAAAAAAAATGGAGCCATAGAAGAGATGATGCAATACAACAGAAAAATATTAGAAACTACTAAATGTTTAAACACTTTAACTTTCCATTTTAAAACTTAATCTTTAAAGTTTTTTCAAAAGTATTAAGTACTAAAGATTTATTTAAAAGATAACAAGAAATTCCAAATGACAGCATAGGTGTAAGGTACACTGTCATAGCTGTAACCTTCTTATTATATAGATTCATGCATAAATATATACACAGTAGGTATTTATATACTACATAAAAATTAAAAAATGATAAATGAAGTAAATAGTTAACTCGGTAAGAAAAAGAGAAAAAAATAGATATAAGAGGAATAAGCTATAAGAAATAGATATAAGATAATAATAAGAGGATTTGTAGGAAGGATCGGCAAACAAAAATAAATTTGATTTCTTCCAGGAAGTGTTAAAATGAAACCCATTGCTGGTTCTATCTTTAGGACCATATCAGCCATTAACAAGCATAACTTTGGAAAGCCAGCTATAACAGAGATGAACTCTCTGCGCATGTATTTAGTGGCATTTAAGGGGGAGCACAAAATAAAACTGAGCAACTAAAACTAAACACAGGTGATGTGGATAGGTTTTAAATCCATGCATACAGTTATTACAAGTGATCCAAGAAGAGACAGAGGCCAATGAGAGAGCTCAGAGACTAAGAACATATACTGCTCTTACAGAAGACCCAAGTATAGTTCCTGGTATTCATGTCAAGGGACTGAGAATCTGTAATTCCAGGGGAGTCTTTGGGCACTGCACTCATTAACCCTACACACACAAACACACACACACACACACACACACACACACACACACACATACACACACACAAAATCAAGGAAAATGTTAATTAGAGAAGAGATAGAGATCTAAGTAGGTTTTCACTATACTGCCTACAGATTAAACTATGTGTAAGAGAAATGTTTGTGTATAAAACAAAATACCATCAAAGTAAAATAATGCATGCACATATTCCTGTGCATACATTTTTATCAATTAGAATATTGAGCTTGGGCATGTGCATCATCAAAGAAATCCAAAGAGATTGGAGTATGCCCTCAAGTGGAGCCTTGTTTCTACAGGAAAATCACTTAGAAAATTAAAAGCTTTGTCAAAATACAACCCTGGAAAGCACTAACAATACAAGTACCTTCTACATGACCAAAGTAAAAACTATACTTATGCTTTGTAAGTATTTCAGATTAAAACAAGAAAGCAGCTGAAATGGATTTAGTAAGCTCAGCTTGCTGAGGAAGCCAAACTTCGATGTCGGGATGTGAGATGCAGAAAACACAAGCCCAGATCTATCTATTTACTGTAAAGCAGAGCTGAGTAGACCAGAACAAGAAAACATAATAGGACAGAGGTGCAAGTACCCACCCTGAGGAGGAAATGCAGTAAGATAACTCACCACATTTAGACTTGTAAAAAGTCAAAAAAATTTATCAGCTTTCCTGTTCGTGTTTAGATGTGTTGATGTTGGTTTATAATGTAAAAGAATGTATTTTATTTCAATGAATATAGCAGAATATGCAGGAAGGAGAGCTATCGTGAATTCAAGACCAGCCTGAGCTACACAGTGAATCCCGGGTATCTAAGGATGTAGACTGAGACTTATTCTCAAATCAATCAACAAGAAACAAACATCTGAAGAACATAAACCTAAACAGGATTCTTGAAGAATATCTTGGAGAATTTTACCTTAATTAACTTTCTGATTAGATTAGTCATGGCAGCTCACCCCTGGAATACCAGTCATTGGGAGAGGAAGGAAGGAAGACTGCCCTGAGTTCAAAACCAGCTTGGGGTGTATAGTGAACAGAGATGGCTCAGTGGTTAAGAACACTTGCTGTTTTCCAGAAGACACAAGATCAGTTCCTGGCATAGATATCAAGGGCTCACAGCTACCGGCCTGCAATGTCAGCTTCAGGGCAAGCCTACACTCATATGCGTATACCCACCCACAAATGCACATGCACAAACTAAAGTAAATCTTTAAAAAAACAATCCAGTAATGTGGATTTCCACACCCACCTTTATGTCTATTTATGAAAAATAGATGTAATTCCATAAAAGATAAGAAAAAGATTAGAATGCTAAGTGCCAATACTCGTAAATGGTGGGAATGTCCTCTGGACACACCTTTGATCAATTGTTGATCTTCCAAGGAGAATACAATCAAGATCACAATCAATTTATCAAATGATATCTTGGGCTGAAAGAGAAGATCTCAAGTTAGTGTTACTAATCCTTTAAATAGAGGCTGTGAATGTTCACATTATGCATTTATCCTGTGTCGATATGTTTCAAGATGCACAACAGAAGTACACAAAATTTTGACCATGGTGGGTGCCAGGTAGGCTTCATAGGACAATAACTTTAAAGTTTATGGAGTGTTTATTATTGCTTGAGGTTACCCTCCTTCTGCCCCAAAGGGCCATGTGTCATTTTCAAAATCACAAAAAAAAAAATATGGTACATATCCAATATAGACAAATCACATGAGTCACACGGAGATATTATGCCATTTACTTACGAAAATATTTCAGGGCAGGAGTAGAAGCAAAATTGCTCTGCTACTGAAGCCAAGACAAATAATCTAAAGTGTTGCTCTGAAGTTAAAGTTTCTACAGTTGCTGCTTCTTGTGGGGACTGCAGTGATAAAAGATTTCCCCGATTCAAACCTGCAGTGGAGATTATTTCAACATAAATTTCACAGCAGAAAACTCGAGGCACAGTGTTTTGGACTGCTTGGACCTCAGTAATCCTCTTCCGGTTTCTTCCAGCCCTTCCTGACCTCTTCTGAAAACACAGGAACTACTAAATGCCAGGCAAATATTCAATTGCTTTATAGAGTTGTGATTTGTTTGTCCTTCTGTAAATTATTGGAGATAGTTGGCAATATTGAAATATTGGGATCCTCCACTAAGAGCTTGTGGCTCTTCTTAAAAACACAGACTCTGTTAGGGTTGAATCCCTGGTCTCCAAAGGGAAGCTTAGCTCATTGCTTTAAAAAAAAAAAAATGCTGCCGGCCAGTCTCCTTTCTCTCTCTCCTATTGGCCACTGTTCCAGGGAATGGATTTTGCCATGTGTTGATATTGTGTCCCGAAAATACAATCCAAAAGACTCACACATCCCTTTAACGCCTTCGATTGTTGTCACCCTGAGTCACCAAGGACTGAGAAGAATGTGTTACACCATCCTATCTGACTATTATCAGTTTTCACTTGTAGGAAAGCTAGCAAAATCAGTTCTGAGCATGTTTGCTGTCCCCATGAATCAGGAGGTATAGCTCTGCCTGAGACACTGAAGATAGAATAGGGTCTTGAGGATTCACCATTAAAAAGCTTAGACAATAAAGTCTGTTAAAATTAACCCAATACTAAAGATACCTCTGTTGTAAAAATTCCATGATGCCCAAGCTAAACACGGTACAATGCTCCCACCCTGTGGCCAAATCATGAATTAGCTCCTTTATTGTTACATGAGGTCATGTTGCCATCTTCTGAAAATTTCCCAGACTGCATGACATGCTATAAAATCATTCCCAAGTCCCAAATCTAAATGCTTACAGAAATTCCCATCAAAATGTGGGTATGGCTGAAAACTGTGCCTTACTGTGTGTGAATAGCTGTGGCATCACCTGGCCAATTCCTTGCCCATCACAGAATTTTGGTTCTAGGAGCTAATGCAAATGTTTATACCAGGAAGTTGAGGAACAGTAATGTTGGGGGAAGAAAAGGCTGAGAAAGTCCCGAATTCAGATGGCTTGTGTTGGCGATTCCCAAATGTTTCCTGTTGACCACATCAAAAATAAATATCTTGAGAGAAATCGGAGAATTTTGTTTTTTGTTTTGTTTTAGTTTTGGCTCCCGTCTCAGACATTTTAATTCAGCATGTCTTTCAAAGATCCTTGTAATCTATAATTTTAAGACCTCTTCTGATGGTTTAGTGAGCACCATGCCTAGGGAATGGTGCCACTCATAGTGAATTTCCCACATGAGTTAAAACAATCCCCACAGACAAGCCCAATGTACGCAATCTCTCATTAAGATTTTTCCTAGATTCTATCAAATAGACAATTAAAAGTAGCAATCACAGCAACTAAGAGGAAGAAGGTTTGTCAGAATATAAAGAAAATTCCATGGCTGGCAAAAATTGGGGTTAGTGGTGGGAACTATAAGGGACAGAAAATCTGCAGATTGTACTTGTGTCTCTGTATTACTACATCACACAATCACTACCCAGGCTTTCATTCCTTGTCCCTGCTTTTGATTCCATTGTCTCCTGAAAGAATGGATAAAAGGACAAAGCCAGAGATGCAAAGGGAGAAAATGTAAATACTGTAAGCACTACAGCCAGAACAGTGTGGTTTATGAGAAGAGTGTAATGGTCAGTAATCTTTGGCATAAACCCCAGTTGCATGCTAATAGAGGGGCGGGGGGTTGGGAAGAAGAGAAAGTCTGCAGTATCCCCTGAAGGAAATATACCAAAAGCGCAGATTTCTAAGCACAACACTGCTCAGAAAGTATTTTTTTCCTGAAGGGTTGGACACTAATGGAATGAATTTTGAGTAAAAGGACAGCATCCAGATGTTGAGAATGAGATACCTTGAACCTCACTGGACCTCATTGAAAGTGAAAGTCTGAGACAAATGTCATCTCGGCGCCCTGTCAATGCTACAGACTCCACATCGACTGCTCAGATATCAGACCATAGTCAGAACCACCACCCAACTTTCTTTTCTACGTGGGAATAAGCCAATGCCAGATATAGATGACCCTAAGAGACTTGACTATTCTTTGTGGTAGGTCCTGTTGGGATCATAGTTCATGGATGAAGAAAGTAAGGCTTACAGAGGTCAAGAAACTTACTTAAGGATTCATGGCAGAACAAGACTTGAAGGCCAGATATACTGGGCTCAACCATTACTCTATATCACAGCTTCTTAGAGGGATGTGACAACTGTACATGGGGATGGAGGAAGGAAACAGTAAATGGCCTTTTTATCTTTCTGCTTCTTCATATTCCTATATTGTTTAATTTTCTACCTGCTTCCTTTATCTCTTCCCCCTTGGCTATATTTCCTCAATAAAAGGTTTATGACAGTGAAGCAAGGAAAATTAATTTGAACTTATGCAGGAGTTTGGGAACCATTAGCCTGTTTTCTCAGGACTTCTTGGCAGCTGTGCTTCTAGACATGCATGCATGTCTTGTCCTGCATATGCATGCATACCTTGTCCTGCATATGCATGCATGCTTTGTCCTGCACATGTCCTGCCTAGTGATGCTAACCAACGCCTTAGCCTCAAACACCCTTATGCATCCCAGGATGTTGTAAGGTATGAATGTGAATAGTTTTATAGGATGGTCAGGGTTTGGTGCTCATGCAGTACCATAATCTTACCCATAGAAAACGAAGATGCTAATACACGTTTGCCATCATTTCTCAGCACTGTTAGATTGCAACCTTTGTATCTGACAGTGTTTAGATAGTTAATTTTAAAAACCACAGTTTAGGTAACTAACGAGTTGCACACAGAATTTATTCCAGGGATTCTGGCCTGGGATTATGACATAATTTCTAACAATTTCTGAAATGACTCTAAACACACGTCTGCAAATTTGTACAAAGTGGTGCTTTCAGCGTTGGTGATTATAAAATCAAAATATCAGTGAGTTTTAAAAGGATGGTGAAGATGCTTTTAGTCCTGCTGCATTGATTTTCAGCCAAGATTTAATTTATGTAAAAAAAACAGAGCACATCCATCTCATTTAGAATGCAATTTTTTATCTTTAATTTGTGATAAAGTTATATGTATAACAGAATTGTTTTCAATTTCTTTACAACTTATTATCAGAAAATGTTTGGTTTTTGTGGAAATTTTAAATACCTATGTATCTGAGTCATGTACAAGTATGTCAGATGAAAGCTGGTCACAAATGGAAGATGCCTCCAGTATTTCCTTCTTTAGAGGACTGACATCATCAGTGACAATATTCAGATCCTTTAACACTTCTAGACTTCACATTTGTCTTGAAAGTTGTTTTTTAATCTCTTAATATATTAATGACTCTGAGCATTCAGTGGAATAGATTGGTCCTTTCTGTAAGTAGACACCAACTACCTTGGACTTTATATTTGACTTCCTGTGGTTTGGATGACACTTTTGAAACTGAGATCTCTCTTGCTATATGTATTTTGGGGGGATGTGACTGGGATTCTATAAATCAACTACAGTCTTTCATCTCTTGGTTGATTGCACTTCCCTGCCCCTTCAGACCTCTTGCACCCCACATAAATACATAGATGACCAAAAGGAGCATCTAACAGGTGACATATCGCAAGTGGAGCTAGGAGAGTCCCAAATTCCCTGTGTTAGGAACTTGCCCATCTTTGCCAGTAGGACACTGCCTCGATCTTTCAGATATGTCTCAAATGTCTGCATGTCTACTAGAAGTCTTTGCAGACACTGGGAAACAGCTGAGCCTTCAAGTCTGAGTCCCGGTATCACTTACCTGTAAACATCAATTATGATGCTTGTCCTTGTTTGTGTCTGTCTCCCTATTTGTGAGCAGGGATTCATTTTCACAGAAGCGTAAGGCAGGGTTGAGACATCATCAGTCTGCAGGCCAGCTGCCAAGCTGCCTCCAGGTTCTCCTCCCATCCCTGAATACTCAGCTACCTCGGCACTTTTTACAACTTTGTCCTCAGTCTCAAAGGCCTGGGAATGTCTAAAATCGGTAGTCCTCCCAAGAGTTTTATTTCATAGTAACGGGTTCTGCCATGTTTTAAAGGGAAGGTGGAAAATGGCGTGATGTAAATTTATAGTAAATTACACCCTGGCATAATTATATATTTGTGTGATCAGCAATATTTATGAATCAAGGAATGGGAAGTATTGGTTACATGATCAGAAATAACCTCTATTGTAGCACTTAATTGGTTGGAAGTAGAGGTGAGCCGTAAAAAGCAGTAATGGAGGAACCCGTGTTCCTGGCCTGCCTGATTTCCTCAATGACTATCTCTACCAGCATTCATTCGCCATGCAGCTGATTACATCATTACTTTTTATATCAGAATCTGACCCCTTGACTAACAACACACTGCCGAATGTCTTTGTTCCAGTGATTGCCACCCATCTCCTGATTTCCTCCCACAGTTAACATGACCCCACTCATTGTGAGATGTTCCTAGTGGTAATTGCAGAAGTCCCCATGTATGGAGTTGCAAGAATTGCTCAGAGCCTTCTTTCTATTTTGCTGTGTGTATAAATACTCAGTAAGTGTTTCCATTAGTTTGTATTTTTCCATTTAACTTTATTTTCATGGTTTTGGTTCTTCTTTTGATTATTTTTTGGAAGTTTCCTGCAATGTGTTTTGGTCATACATATCCCCTCTCCCAATTCATTCCTAATTCAGCTCCCATCCTTGCCCCATCTAAGTTTGTGTCATTTAAAAAGAATAATTTAAGACCAGTTTTGTTTTCTGATGATATATTTATAGATATGGTGTTTTCTTCTAAAGTTTCCAGCTTATCTAAGGCTACAGTCTCAGAAGAATCTATTTCCAACTCTCCCAGAAGCTAATGATTACCATTAGCTCCACAGCTTGGGAAATAGGGAACTGTGTGACCAGTCCCTGTCTCCATGCTAGGATTTGGTCTGCCTTGGGCTTACACAAATTTTGTACATGCTCTTGCTACCACTGTGAGTTCATATGTGGAGTTTCCCTGCTATGTCCTGAAGATAACATTCCTTCATACTCATCTACCACCCCAGCCTTGTCTCTACCCCTTTCCATGATTCCTGAGCCTTGAAGGGAACAGCTTTGTTGGCATACATTTCTCTGTAGGGTCAAACATTCTCCATTCTCTGATTTTTTTTTATCTTGACTAGTATCTAATGCATTTAGAAGCTTCTCCTATGAGGGGTGGGTAATGCATTCATCTAAGGGTATATAATGCTAAGCCATTAGGAGTCAGTTCAGTTGTATGTCCATTTACCCACATAAGAGCAGTTGGGTAGCTTCTAGGGTCTATGACCAGCTATCTCAGTCTCCTCCCTCTGTGGTGTCTCTGCACTGACTGTAACCAGGAATTATGAGCCAAATACACCTATTCTTTCTTCGTCTTTCTTTTTTATTCTTTCTCAAAATGTTTAATCCTAGCAACAGGAGGGAAACTAGAACTCATGTCTCATCATCATCTGGAAACATAAAAGTACAAAATCATCAGCCTCTTCAGAAACTTACCAATCAAGACATCTGAGGATATTTATCCACGTGTAGTTCAACTGCCCCACCCTGCTCTACTATAACTAGGGCACTAGACATAATCTCAGTGACACATTTGGATAAGTGGGAAACTCAGGGCTGAAGCAGAAAAAGGCCACGAGCATGCAATGTGGCAAGACACTACAGCTAGGAAATCCGACAGTGTGCTAGCCAAGCAACAAGTAACGGTTTGCATTCAAAGTCATATAAAATCAAAAGGACACTTTTGTTGGCATCAGAAATAAGTAGCACCCTGCTTGTCCCATGCTGGGTACTATTCGAACCAAAACAGCATTTGAATGTTTAGGTTTTCAAAAACATGAGCATGTTTGCCATTTGAAAATATGCAAATATAAGACTACAGGAAATAGCAGGGAAGCTTCAGGAGTCTCTGTTCTCACGGATGAAGAGGGGGTGTGTTTATGGCTGGGTCGGGACTGGGCAGTTAGGAACACACATTCTGGGCACCAGACGTTGGAATGACCTTTCTGATTTACAGTTCCTCTAATCAGGGACAATGGCTGGCTTGAAATGCATGTATCAGAGAAATTTGAAAAAAAAATGGAATAATCTAGTGCCCTAATTCCTGTCCTATTGCTTCTTAGAAAAGAAACCATTGGGGGTTTGCTTACAGTTCCAGAGGGTGAGCCCAGGCAATCATGGCAGACAGGTGGGCACAGTGCTAGAAGAGTAGCTGAGAGCTAACATCCACAAGCAGGAGAGAGGGAGGGAGGAGAAGAGGGAGAGGGAGAGAACAGGTCTGGCATGAGCTTTTGAAATCTCAAAGCCTCCCAATACCCAGTGGCACACCTCCGGCAATAGAGTCAGTCTTCTTTCTCCGTCTTTCCTAAGCAGTCCACTAACTGCTAAGCAAGCATTCAAATATATGCATCTGTGGGAATTGGAGCCATTCCTATTCAAACGACCTCACCATCCACGTTGCTACATGTTTCCTGGATGATTTCTTCGGCTTCCTTGATTGACACTTAAATGTTGTTCTTAGACTGTGTGTATGTGTGTGGACTCATCTTAAATGTATGGATACAGAGACCATGGTATGATTGCTGAGGTCAGAGGGCAACATTTTGGAGTTGAGTCTCTCCCTCTCTTTTCATGTGAGCTATGGTGACGAGGCAGCTGCCAGGCTTGCAGGACAAGTAATCACTACCCACTGACCCATTGCATCAGTTGCTGGTTGGCATTTATATATGTCCATCTATAACAACCAACAAAACATCTTGTGGACCAAGTGGGTGCTGGAAAACTGTATCCTCCTCTTTCCTCAATGGATATGCAATGATCATTTGTCCAAGAACATATTTTCATGTTTTTTAATAATCACAGTTGTATTACCTTAATTTTTGAAAGGGCACCAAGTTTGATAATATACAATGTGTTGTCTCCTCCATTTTCCCTGCTCTGTCTACCCCTATGTACTTGACGTCTAGCTACTGGGAGGCTCCAGTTGTGGAATACTTCTCCACTTCTTCTGCTGTTCATGTAAGCACCGTGGACATAAGGAGCTGAAGTTATTCGGTGCACAATTTTCACTTCAGGACCTTTGTCTCTCCAGCTCCTGAACATAGAAATGATTTTATCTCCTCAAACTGATCATAGGCTGTGACAACATGAAAGCTCAATCTTGTCATTAGGATTTTATTTTCAAACTCACTGGGACCAAGTGCCACAGTCCCTCCTCCACCACTTTTTATGCTTTTCATATGTGTGTGTGTGTGTGTGTGTGTGTGTGTGTGTATGTGTGTGTGTGTGTGTATATATATATATATATGTGTGTGTGTGTGTGTGTATATATATATATATGTGTGTGTGTGTGTGTGTGTGTGTGTGTGTGTGTGTGTGTATATATGTGTGTGTGTGTGTGTATATGTGTGTGTGTGTGTATGTGTGTGTGTGTGTGTGTATATGTGTGTGTGTGTGTGTGTGTGTGTGTATGTGTGTGTGTGTGTGTGTATATATATATATATATATGTGTGTGTGTGTGTGTGTGTGTGTGTATGTGTGTGTGTGTGTGTATGTGTGTGTGTGTGTGTGTGTGTGTGTGTGTGTGTGTCTATATTCATGTCTTAAGGATACAGCTCAATATCAGCATTCCACTGCATCTCTTTGTTTTGTATTCTATATTCAGATTCTCCTCCTCCACCCACACCTGACAACCACTTAGTATTTTCTGTTTTATTAAAATTTCCAGAATTTCATATAAAGGAATGATACAATACATAACCTTTCTGGGACCAGACCACTGTACTAGCACAGAGATACTTCACCAGGATCGTTGGACAAATGGGAGATGGTTTCTGCTGGTCTGACTCTGGAGGAAAATGCATTGTCGCCATCTGGTGGAGAAAAGTCAAGATTGTGTCACTCCACCCCAAGTCAAGTAATTCAGACTTTGACAAACTCTGATCATGCAGTGCATTTATTTATATGGTTACATGTATGAATAGTGAATTAGTTTTAATTTCTCAGCTGTATTCCATGTGTAGATGTGACACATGGTATCCATTTTTCCCCAGGAAAGATATTTTGATTATTTGCAAGTTTGGGTAACCGTAAAAAACAAGGCTGTGACCGTTTTATTCACAAATTTTAAATGAATACTCCCTTCAAGTCATTCCTGTTTAATATTCTTAACCTCTTGTTTTTCATGTTTTTATACTAACAAGTTAGTAGTGTCTTGAAGTTTGTGAAACTATAGCACTAAATAATAATTCTAAAGAATCAATTGTTGAATCTTAAGGACTTCTATGACGTAGTTGGTGGCTACAAATTATGAGAAAACCCTGCTAATTAAGGTCAAAGTCTAACAATGACCGGGAAGCCCTTTGAGCTTTGCTCAAAATGGAGGACTCCATTTACCAGCAGGGCTTCCCCTTCTCTGACTTTATCCCCCCCACACACTTCTTTCTTGGAAATGTTATGTAGCCTTGGTTAAGGTTACAGATTCAACTTTCTTTCTCTCGATAAGAACTGGTTAAGCTAGCACCTGATATTCCTAGAATGCATCCCCATGCTAATAAACTAACTCAGTACCTTAGCTTTCGGCCAATGACCTTTGTCCACCCTGGATATTCCTACCCCCTTCCCCAAAACTAAATAACCCTTGAACCACACCAAGTAAAATTATCTGCCTCCCTGAAGTTGGTCCCCAAGCATCATCATTACCTTATTATGTATTCACAGGGCTTCTGAATGCCAGCCTCACCATTCCTTTGTCCATCTTCCTCTCTGCTCCATATGTCCTTGTGGACCTATACCCACTGGAGGATCCCTGGGGGCAAGGAGGGCCACACAAATGTAGAGAAGTATGTAGAAAGCCATTTTTATGCCACAACAGTTGTTTACTTACAGAATACCCCAGAAGACTCTAATCTTTTGACCTCAGTTGATGTATGGACTCTCTGCAAACCGAAATTAAATCCACAGTACAGATGTTTCCTCTGCATAGACCACTGTCCATTGTTTCTTGAATCAAAACAGATGCAACAACCTGAATGTTCTCCTCACAATACTGAACTCTTTAACATTCACCTAGAGAAAGTTTACAGGACAATTGAGTGTATAAGTTTCAAGAGATGTTTTGATGTCACAAGTGTTGTAGAATCCTTATAAGACCTTCTTTGAGATGTATAAAAGGCAAGCAATTGCCAGAGAGGTGCTTTGTATCTTAGAGCTTCCTGTACTTTTTGGTAGCCCCAGTTTCTGGATTTTTTGAGTCATCAATGTCTTGTCAGTCACCCAAATAAGTGGTCGGGTTCACCATGTTGGATCTAAACAGTGTTGGTTCTTTGGTCTGTCGGTACCTTCTCTAGCTGGGGTGAATAAGCATTTCTTTATATCTTCTTAGATAATGTCATGTGTACTTGGGGACTTACTGAAAAATGAATGGTGGTAGAAGGCTGCAGGGTGAGTCTCAGGGTGGCCCTCTCCCTTGTGTGTGGGGGATGTTGTGCCTCTTAGCTGTAGTGGCAGCTGCTTATTGCCCAGGCTATATATGATAAGATAGGCAACTGAAGCTGAGCTTTTTGCCCAGTGGAAGTTTGCCCACTTAAGGAAAAAAAATCACAGCAGGAAAAGGACAATCAGATGGAATCTTTCATGTTAGCATTGTGTTCCAGTAGATTAGATAAAGGTGGGGGGTTATTGGCTTGCTATTTTTTTGTATCTAGGGACTATGATGGAAAGAGAATACAGATTAGATCTTTGTTAATGAAACTATTCTAACATTCAAAACATGAAGTCAAGGAGCCCAAAAAAAGGAAGAATGAAGGAAAATTAGTAGAGGTGCCTCTTCGGTCCAACCTTTAATGCAGAGAAAAGAAAAGAACATCTGGGCCACTCAAAAGGAGTGTAGAAAAAAGTGTGTTGTATCAAAGTTCCTAACAGTAAAAAAGATAATGACAGAAAGCTAAGTTCTGTCCCTGTAAACTTTAGAAGGCTTTAAAGCCAGAAACTTGAATGACAGGTAAGATCACCTTTTATGTGAAGGAAGGTCATGTGGCAGGGGTCACCCTAATTGCAACTGTGTATGGTGATGGAAGTTGACTACAAGTTAGGGTAACTGAAAGCCCTGGGTGGTGTTGCAGATTTCGTTAGTTCATTAATATTCAGAGCTTGTCCTTGGATGCTATTACTGATAGTGATGAATTCATAGTAACCTCCCAAGATTACTGGGAACAATGAGCATCAACGGTTGGGTATGGAAATAGGGTGGCTCATCTGAAAATATTAGGCATCTCTTAGAAGTGGGCAGTTATCCCCCAACTCCGAAAGAATAGAGAGAATGGGATAAATGTACTGCTGGGGCAAAGTAATTCTATAGAATTTTGCCTAAGATAGTAAACTTTAGAGCTAGTCAGTCATAGTTAGATGAAATAATCGTCTGCAAGGCTGAGAAATTATTCCTCTATCCCAAGACCCCTTTAATGGTCATCTGTGGTAGGTGAGGAGTTTGAGTCACATATAGAGAATGACTATATATTGTGGACTACTAATTGGCCTGATGTCTTAGATCCATGCTGCTGTCACCAACATGACTATTTTTGACAACAATCCAGAAAAATGATGTAATATTTTCTTTATTTATTGGTGGTGATGATTTTGTTAGATTCATTTTGGTTTTTTTTCACCATTAATTACCAAGTCATAGTATAAATTTATGTTTGTTTGGAATTCACAACAGTGAATCTTCAATAGGTCCCGCCTTAGTAGAAATGTTTCATTACTGGATGCTCACCTTTGGTTATCTCGTAGATTTGCCTTTGGAAGAACAGTAAAATCAGAAGTTAAAGAGTTTCAAGGAGGGAAGATGGAAAAAAACTCAGAAGCCATATGGTTCTTCATAGAAAATCCAAGTACCAGGGGTTGGGCTATAGCCCCTCACATCTTTTCCCAACATACAGGTTGCTGATACTGATGTTGGTTGCATGCCCAATGATGCAATAGTAATACAACTATTGTAAGTGTAACAAATATTTTCCAAGTGTAAGGTTCTGTTCACACAACAGAGCCTGTATTTGCAAATGGAAGCCCAGATAAAAATCTGTGACTCAGAAACCAAAATTAGTAAGGATGCCACTGTTCTTGTCTTGTTAAAGTGATATGATGTTATTACTAATTCTATTCTGTAATAATTAGTATCAGTTGTCAATTTGCCAGAGTGTTGCTGCCTTGGAGAAGAGTCTCTGGACTTATCTGTGGAGGATTATCTTGACTGCTTTAATTGAGATGGGAAGACCTGCCCAAATGTGAATGGCACCATTCCTTGGGCAGTGGATCATGGACTGAGCAGCACTGTGTATACATTTCTGTCTTCTGACTGCAGATATAACATGATCAGTTGCTTCAAGCTCCTGCTTTAACTGCTTTGACTTCTCTGATTCAGTGGTCTAGACCTTTACCTGTGAGCTACAACAAACAATTCCTTCCTTCAGTTCATTTTTTAGGATATTTTGTTAGTACAACATGAAATAATCTAAGCCACCTCTAGAACATATGGGTATCCCCATGGGTTCTGGTCATTGTCAGATGAAGTTGAAGGAAACTTACTTTACAGTGGAAGCAGTTACTATGGAGACTTGTAATTCTCAGACTGTTGGTAGTGTCTATTGCTGTGGACTACAAAAGTGTCTATGTTGCTGTGCTATAGAACTTCTAATCTTAGCTCTAAATGACAGAGAATAATCATAAACTTACATCACCTCTCCCAGTATCAAGGACTACCACTGGAAAGGGGGTACAAAGAATATCAGACTGAGAGAAAGTGCTATATGTCACTGATCTGGGTTAGCCATGACCATTGACTCTCTGGATCAGAGAATTTATGATCATCTTTTTGAGACCCACATAAAAAGCCCCATTAACATTCCTTAGCATAGAGAGAGAGAGAGCTCATGGAAATTATAGGACTCTCAAGTGTTATAAGATTTCATGGGACCTAACCCCTTTCTGAGGTTACTGAAAATTGACTGGCAAGGCTTGGGATTCTGTGCATTGATAAAAGAACATTTCAGTAACAACCCTACACACACAGCCCCTAATTTGTCCATGTTGTGGTTGGAAATTTTTTATTATTTACCTGCCTGTGAGTTACTTAGAGAATTTCTTGGGGCTGTAGTTGCATTTGAATGCACCACTAATAAACTCTTGAACAACTCTTTTGGTGGTGTTTTTAGGTTAATTCTGTGTCTGGAATAAACAGACAGATAATTCTTTATATCTCCCTGGGAAAGATTCCATGATAAAACTCTTATAAATGTTTTGTAAATGGTCTTATGATTGTGGAGAGATGGTCTAACCCTGGGCTTATTTAATCACTAAGACAGTGTTAATTATTGGCTTGTAGTTTGGAATCTGAGTTTATAAGACAATCTCTCTCAACCCTCTGGCTTATGAGTAAGCCATCAAAACAGACTCTGGCTTGGAAAAAAAGTTTCACAATGATCTTGAAAGAAAATTACAGTCTACAAAGAAGCAGCAAGAATAATTCCCATGGAAAGAAGGTGGTCTGTTTCAGAGTTTGTACAATATGATACAGAAAAATGTTTAGATTTTCACATGAGATGCCAAAGGGAAAGACATGCAAAGAAATGGAAGGTAGTTTCTCTACATGGAAAAACATTCATAGAAACTTTTCCTTCCAGATGAAGACATTAAGTCTACCAACAGAAACACCCTCAAAGAGATTTTTAAAAAGCACAGGTAAAACTAAAAAAAATCTGGTGGGAAATATCTCATTAAATACAGATGACAAGAATGATCTGGAAATTATTAAAATAAAACAAATAAATACTATAGAGTTCAAAAGTACAAAATGTAAGACAAAAAATATGGTTTTCCATAATTTTAATTTTATTCACATTACATCCCAGTTTCAGGCTTCTCCCTTCTTTCCTCCTCATCCTGCCTTTACAATCTCTCCCATATTATCTCTTCCCCTCAACGAAAGGGGAGCTCATCCTGAGTACTGCCTTACCCTGGGATATATAGTCCGAGCAAAACAAGGTACATCCTCTCTCTCTGAGGCTTAACCAGGCAGTCCAAGCACAGGAAAGGGATCCAGTGGCAGGCAACAGTCAGAGACAGCCCCCGCTTCAACTTTTAGGGGACCTACCTAAAGACCAAGCTGCACATCTGCTACAAATATGGGTGGAGCTCGGGTGCAGCCCCCTTTTGCTCTTTGTTTGGTAGTTCAGTCTATGTGAGCCTCCATGGGCCCATGTTAGTTTACACTGTAGGTCTTCTTGTGTTGTTCTTGAACCCTCTGGCTCACCTAATTGTATCCTGGATGCTTGTGACAGTCTCCTCAAGCTCTGCCTGATGTTTGACTGAGTCTCGGCCTCTGTTTTCACCTGTTGATAGATGAAGACTCTCAGGAGACAACTGTGTTGGGTTCCTGTCTATAATAATAGCAAAGTGTTAAGTGTTGGCTATCTCCCATGAGATGGGTTTCAAGTTGGGCCAGTCACTGGTTGGCTGGCTGTTCCCTCAGTTTCTGTATCACCTTTATCCCTGTTTATCTTGCAGGCAAGAAAAAAATTGGATTGAAGGGTTGATGGGTAGGTTGATGTCCTACTTCTTCTACTGGAAGTTCTGTCTGGCAACAGGACATTGACACTTCAGTCTCTATGTCCCCTGCATACACATAGACTCCTTGTAGCCTCCCCCATCCCAGGTCTCCTACTAGTCCCAGAGATGCAAATTTCCATTATCCCAGCCCTATCCTGTCCCCTCCCCCACTCCGGATCACCATCCCCATACCTTTTCACCACTTCTCTTCACAGTTCCCTCTTTCCGTCCACTTGTGATAACTATTTTGTTTCCTGTTGTGAGTGAGATTCACACATATTTTGTTGGTCCCTCTTTATTACTAAGTTTCTTAGGGTCTGTGGATTGTAGCATGTTGATCCTGTGCTTTATGGATAATATCCAATTACAAATGAGTACATGCAATACAAGTTTTCTCTGTCTGCTACTTTACTCAAGTAACATAGCACTTGATATTCTCAAGTTCCATCCATTTGCCTACATATTTTACAATATATTTGTTTTTGATAGCTGAATAGTATTTCATTGTGTAGACCACATTTTCTTTATTCATTCTTCAGTTGAGGCACATCTAGGTTGCTTACAAATAAATCTCCTATGAACATATCTGAGTAAGTGTCCATGTAGTATAGTGGAGCATCTTTTGGGCATATGCCCAAGAGCCCTATAGCTGGGTCTCAAGGTAAACTATTCCCAATTTTCTGATAAACTGCCAAATTGAATTCCAAAGTGGTTGTACAAACTTGCACTCCCACCAGCAATGGAGAAGTGTTCCCTATGCTCCACAGCATATACTATTACTAAGAGTTTTTCATCTTAGTCATTCTGATGGGCATAAGATGGGATCTCAGAATCAAATTTTCCTGAAGATCTTCCACGCTCAATGATAGATAGGATCATCAAAATAAAATGGTCATTTTACCAAAGCAATCTATAGATTCAATTCAATTCCCATCCAAATTCCAACACAATTTTTTACAGACCTTGAAGGAGCAATTTTCAATTTCATATGGAAAACATAGAAAACCCAGGATAGCTAAAAAAAATTCCTATACAAAATAAAAGGACTTCTGGAGGTATTATAATCTCTGATTTCAAGCTATGCTCCAAAGCAAAAGTAATGAAACTGCATGGTCTTAGTATAGAAACAGACAGCTCGCTCAATGGAGTAGACTTGAAGAGCCAGAAATAAACCTACACACCTACTGACACTTTACAAAGAAGACAATACCATACAATGGAAAAGAGCAAGCTGTAGGATGATGTCATTATCCAACAAGGTATGTCAAGCCTATCATTGGATGAGAATGGAGGGTGCAAGGGGAAAAGTCTAGGAGGAGAAAGTGGGAGATTCAACAGGAGGCAACATGGAAGTAGACTTGGATGTTTCCATATCTATATGGATAAAGTTGTTATAACTATTTTATAAGGAATTGAATTGTACAGGATAATTTGACTTATCTAGGTGGGCAATTTATATTATACCAGTTGGATCAGAGTATTTTGGTGTGTTCTTTGATGTGGCAACTTAATTGAGTTTGAAGTGGTGGGATGCACAAAGCCTACCAAGGAGTTGAGGTGTGTGAGTGCAGGGTTTGTCAACAACACACCAAAAAAAAAAAAAAAAAAAAAAAAAATGAGTGAAAAAACACTCTAGGGTGGTGATGGACCACCGGAACAGAAGTAGGTGGGACCAGTGGAGTGGATGGCGCCTGGGTCAAAAGAAGCCCGGATTTGTGAGTACTTGGAGGCTCAGTGGAGACACTAAGATAAAGATACCCTGCAGTGCCAGGTGGCCGTATGGTTTCTGGCACTAGCATGGGATAAAGTTACCACTTTTTATTTTTACTGCAACAGAAAGTGTCTTCAAAAAATGATGCTGATCCTTCTAGATATATTTATGTAGAAGAATGTAAATAGATCATATCTTTCATCCTGCACAGAACTCAAGTCCAAAGCAATCAAAGACCTCAACATAAAACCTAATACACTAACTCTAATTGGAGAGAAAGTGAGGAACTGCCTTAAATTTATTGGCACAAGACATAAATTTTTGAACAGAACATCAATAGCTAAGTTCAACAATTAATAAATGAGACATTACAAAACTGCAAAGCTTTTCCAAAACTACGGATACCATCAATAGGACAAAACAATAGCATACAGAATGAAAAAAGATCTTTGCCAGTCTTCTATCTGACAGAGGACTAATATCCAAAATATATAAAGAACTCAATAAGTTAAATATCAACAAACCAAATAACTGAATTTATAAATGAGTTACAGAGCTAAAATTCTCAACAGAGGAACCTTGAATGGCCAAAAAGCACTTAAAAATGTGTTATTTTAGCAGATTTAAGCAGGTAGAGGAAAGAGCTAGTAAACTTAGTAAATCAAAGTGTTCAAACAGTCAAGCTTGACAGCACAAAACAGAAAAAAAAATAAAATAAAATTCTTGGACACACAGTCGAGTGTACCAGCATATATGTAGTTGGAATCCCAAAAGAGGATAAAGAGAAAGAATGTTCAAAGATGCCACTACAGCTGTGATCAATGTTTTTGTGTTCCCTCAGCTTTATCTATAACACTTATTTGTCACACCCTCCATTATCATTAATTGCCAATCATTGGGAAGTTCACAACAGCCACCAAAGTCAAAGAATTCTAAGATATTAGGGTATCCTACAAAAGAGGTAGAAAGATACAGTGAAGGTAAAGAAATCTCAGCATGTGGAGAAGATGACAGTAGTGGAGCCGAGAATGTCTTTAGAACAAAGGCAAGATGATCAACACAACCCCAGTAATCAAGATGATTGTTCCCCAAAAGAACACAAAGAAGTGGAGAAAACAAACTAACATCAAACCAAGAAAACAAAAGAAAATTCAGTTGTCCCATCAGCTATGAAGAAATCTGGTACTTCAGGCAAAAAGGTAGCAGCCACACCAACTAAGAAGAAAGTTACAGTGGTAAATTATCAAAATACCTGACAAGAAAGTACAGTGCCAGTGAAAACATGGGTAATAACCCTAAATGACAAAGTAAACAGTCGTCCTAGCCAAGAGGCCAGAGTATGGCAAAAATGCCAAAAGAATGGCAGTGCTGAGGAGGAAAAGGAGAATACATTTGACTGTGAAGAGAGACAAGGTGAAGACAAATGATAGTGATGGTGGTAGTAATGGTGGTGGTGATGATGACAATGACGGTGATAATATTGATGATATTAATAATAACGATGATGATGGTGATAATATTGATGATGGTAGTGGTGATGATGATGATGGTGATAATAATGATGATGGTGGTGGTGATGATGACAATGATGGTGATAATAATGATGATGATAGTGATAATAATGATGGTGGTGATGATGGCGATGATGATGATAATAATAAAGATGGTGGTGGTGATGATGATGATGGCTAAGATGAAGAAATAAAACCTTCTGCAAAAGTCACTGTTATAAAAACTGAGAGCATGGCCAATGAGAAAGATGAAAGAGGAACAAGATGAAGAAAAGAAAGATGAGCCTGTTGAAGAAGCACCTAGGAAGTAAAAGGAGAAAAAAATGAACCGTTGCACTTGAAAGCACAGAGAGTGGAAAGCTCAGAACCAACAGCATCAAACTCCTTATTGAAAACCTGAATCTTAACACTTCTGTCTCCGAATGAAAGCTCAACCCATGAATGTTTTGCTGAAAATGATCTTGCTATTGACCTTATTATAAAGACCATTCAGGGGTGAGAATGGTTTCCGACTAGCCAGGGGGCAGAGAAATCTCACTGGAGCACTTGGAAAGTGCACACCTACCCGGCTTGATCCAGGGACCTAGGAACCCAGCATTGGGCCCTCTGTTCCCAGCCGGCTGCTTCTGGGGTGCACAACAGGTGCTTGGACCAACCGCCACCAGGAATAGCAGAGATCCAGGGACACAGGCCTGGTACAAGGGAAAGGCAAGAACCAATCACTGACAATGTGATGACAAGAGGAAAGCAGAAGAACATACCCAAGGAAAACCAAGACAACCTGGCAATATTAGAACCCAGCTCTCCCATCACAACAAACAACGGAATGCCAAACACTCCAGAAAAAGAAGACTCAGATTCGAAATCCTACCTCAAGATGATGATAGAGATCCTTAAACGAGAACGGGAGGAAAAGCATAAAGAATAAGAAGCTTTTAAAGAAGAAACAAGAAAAACACTCAAAGAACTCAACGAACTAGAAGAAAACAGAACCAAAGACATGAAGGAATGGAAGAAGAAATTTAAAACGGAAATGGACACAATAAAGAAAACACTACAAGAGACAACGCTAGAGGTAGAAATCCTAAAAAAGAAATCAGGAGTCACAGATGCAAGCATTTTTAACACATTACAATAGATGGAAGAGAGAATCTCAGGGGGCCATAGACAACATTGAAAACATAGACAAAACAGTCAGAGAAGATGCAAAAACCAAAAAAGATCCTAACCCAATATGTGCAGGAGATCCAGGATACAATGAGAAAACCAAACCTAAGGATAATAGGAATAGAAGAGGGCAAAGAATATCAACTAAGAGGTACAGTAAATATCTTCAACAAAATTGTAGAAGAAAACTTCCCTACCCTCAAGAAAGAGATAACCACAAGCATAAAAGAAGCCTACAGAACTCCAAATAGGTTGGACAGAAAAGAAATAACTCCCAACACATAATAGTCAAAACACCAAGCACCCAAAGCAAAGAAAGAATACTAAAAGCAGTAAGGGAAAAAGGTCAGGTAACATATAAAGGCAGACCAATCAGAATCACACCCAATTTCTCAACAGAGACTATGAAAGCTAGAAGAGCCTGGAAAGACATTATGCAGACCCTAAGAGAGCACAAATGCCAGCCCAAGCTGCTATACCCAGCAAAACTATAAATTACCATAGATGGCGAGATGAAGATATTCCAAGACAAAACTAAATTCACTCAATATATGAACACAAACCCTGCACTACAATGAATTATAGGTGGAAAACCCAATACAATGAGGGGAACCACCTCATAGTAAAAACAAGGAAATTTCTAAGCAAGAAAACCAAAAGAAGAAAGACACACAAACACAATTCAACCTACTAAAGCAATAATAGCAGGAAACAGAAACCACTACTCCTTGATATATATTAACATACATGGACTCAACTCCCCAATAAAAAGATAAAGGCTATCAGACTGGATACATAACCAAAACCCAGCATTTTGCTGCATACAGGAAATTCATTTCAGAGATAAAGACAGACACTATCTCAGAGTAAAAGCTTGGGAAAAAAACTTCCAAGCAAATGGCCCCATGAAGCAAGCTGAAATGGCCATTCTAATATCGAATAAAGTAGAATTTCAACCAAAAGTTATCAAAAAAGATAAGGAAGGACTCTTTTTACTCATTACAGGGGAAATTTGTCAGGAGGAACTCTTAATCCTTAACATATATATTCCAAATACAAAAGCACACATATTCATAAAAAAAAAAAAAACCCTACTAAAGCTCAAAAAATGCATTTCAACCTACACAATAATAGTGAGAGACTTTAATATCCCACTCTCAACAATGGACAGATCATGAAAACAGAAACTGAACAAGGACACTGTAAAACTAGCAGAGACTATGAACCAAGTGGAATTAATAGATATCTACAGAACATATCATCCTAAAGTAAAAGAATACACCTTCTTCTCAGCACCCCATGGAACCTTCACAAAAATTGACCACATAATTGGACACAGAACGAGCCTCAATCGATAAAAAGAAGATTGAATACTTCCATGCATCCTCTCAGATCACCATGGTCTAAGGCTGGTCTTTAACAACAATAAAGACAAGAAAAAGCCCACATACACATGAAAACTAAACAACGCTCTGTTAAACAATAGCAGGGTCAAAGAAGAAATAAAGAAAGAAATTTAGGATTTTCTAGAATTCAATGAAAATGAAAACACTAGATACCCAAACCTATAGGATGCAATGAAAGCAGTACTGAGAGAAAAACTCATAGCGCTGAGGGCTTCCAAAAAGAAACTGGAGAGAGCATACACTAGCAACCTGACAGCATGGTTGAAAGCTCTAGAACAAAAAGAAGCAGATACACCCAAGAGGAGTAAACAGCAAAAAATAATCAAACATAGGGCAGAAATAGACCAAATAAAAACAAAAAGAACAATTCTAAGAATCAACAAAACCAAGAGCTGGTTCTTTGAGAAAATTAACAAGATTGATAAACCCTTAGACAGACTAACTAGAGTGCAAATAAAGAGTATCCAAATTAACAAAATCAGAAAGGAAATTGGAGAAATAACGACTGAAACTGAGGAAATTAAAGAAATCATCAGATCTTACTACAAAAACTATACTCAACAAAGCTGGAAAATCTGGAGGAAATGGATGAATTCCTAGACAGATACAAGATACCAAAGTTAAACCAAGACCAGGTAAACCATCTAAATAATCTCATAACACCTAAAGAAATAGAAGCAGTCACAAAAGCCTACCAACCAAAAAAAGCTCAGGTCCTGATGGTTCAGTGCAGAGTTTTAGCAAACATTTATTGATGACATAATACCAATACTCTCCAAACTATTCCACAAAATAGAATCAGATGGAATACTACCTAACTCATTTTTTGAGGCTACAATAACCCTCATTCCTAAACCACACAAAGACCCTACAAGGAACGAGAACTTCAGACCAATCTCACTTATGAACATTGATGCAAAAATACTCAACAAAATCCTTGCAAACCGAATCCAAGAACAAATCAAAATGATCATTCTACATGACCAAGTAGGCTTTATCCCTGGGATTCAGGGATGGTTTAATATAAGAAAATCCATCAATGTAATCCACCATATAAACAAACTCAAAGAAGAAAACCACATGGTCATCTCACTAGATGCTGAGAAAGCATTTGACAAAAATCCAACACCTCTTCATGTTAAAAGTCCTGGAAAGAACAGGAATCCAAGGTCCAGACCTAAACATAATAAAAGCAATATACAGCAAACCAACAGCCAATATAAAACTTAAGGGAAGGAAACTTGAAGCAATCCCACTAAAATCCAGGACTCAACAAGGCTGCCCACTCTCTCCCTACCTATTCAACATAGTACTGGAAGTCCTGGCCAGAGAAATTAGACAGCAAAAGGAAATCAAAGGGATACAAATTGTAAAGGAAGAAGTAAAAACATTACTATTTGCAGATGACATGATAGTGTACTTAAGTGACCCCACAAATTTCACCAGAGAACTCCTACAGCTGATAAACAAGTTCAGCAAAGTGGTTGGATATAAAATTAACTCAAACAAATCAGTAGCCTTTCTATATTCAATGGACAAACATATGGACAAACAAATAAGGGGAAAGATACCCTTCACAATAGTCACAAAAACTATGAAATACCTTGGTGTGACTCTAAGCAAGTGAAGGACCTGTATGACAAGAACTTCAGACCTCTAAAGAAGGAAATCAAGAAAGATCTCAGAAAATGAAAAGATCTCCCATACTCATGGATAGGAAGGATCAACATTTTTAAAATGGCCATCCTACCAAAAGCAATCTACAGATTCAATGCAATCCCCATCAAAATTCCTACCCAGTTCTTCATTGAGTTGGAAAGTGCAATGTCCAATATCATCTGGAATAGCAAAAGACTTAGAATAGCTAAATCAATCCTCAACAACAAGAAAACATCTGCGGGAATCACTATCCCTGACCTCAAGCTATATTACAAGGCAATTGTGCTGAAAACTGCATGGTACTGGTACAGAAATAGGCATGTGGATCAATGGAATAGAATAGAAGATCCAGAAATGAACCCTCACATATATGGTCATCTGATTTTTGACAAAGGAGCTGTAAACATTCAATGGAAAAAGGACAGCCTATTCAACAAATGGTGTTGGACCAACTGGAACTCAGCATGTAGAAGAATGAAAGTAGACCCTTTCTTATCTCCTTGTACAAAGCTCAAGTGTAAGTGGATCAAAGATCTCCACATTAAACCAGGTACACTGAAACTATTAGATGAGAAAGTAGATTGACCTTAGAACTCATAGGCACAGGAGAAAATTTCATGAACAGAACACCAATGGCTCGAGAGCTCTAAGGTCAAAAATTGACAAATGGGACTTGATGAGATTGCAAAGTTTCTACAAGGCTAAAGACACTGTCAAAAAAAACAAAATGGCAGCCAACAGAATGGGAAAAGATCTCTACCAACCCCACATCAGATAGAGGCCTAAAATCCAAGGTATACAAAGAACTCAAAAAGCTAGACACCAGAGAATCAAACAACCCTATTAAAAATGGGGTACAAAGTTAAATAAAAATTTCTCAATTGAGGGATATCGAATGGCTGAGAAACATCTAAGGAAGTTCTCAACATCCTTAGCCATCAGGGAAATGCAAATCAAATAAATCAACCCTGAGATTCAACCTCAAACCAGTCAGATTGGCCAAGATCCAAAACTCAGATAACAACAGATGCTGGCGAGGTTGTGGAGAAAGAGGAACACTTCTCCACTGTTGGAGGGGTTGTAAACTGATACAACCACTCTGGAAATCAGTCTGGCGGTTCCTCAGAAAAATGGACATAGTACTACCTGAAGACCCAGTTATTCCGCTTCTGAGCATTTACCCCAGAGACGCTCCAACATACAACAAAAGTACATGTAACACAATGCTCATTGCAGCTTTATTTATAATAGCCAAAAGCTGGAAAGAACCCAGATGTCCTTCAGTAGATGAATGGATGCAAAATATGTGATACATTTACACAATGGAGTACTACTCAGCTATCGAAAACAATGACAACCAAATTCTTAAGAAAATGGATGCATCTAGAGAATATCATCCTGAGTGAGATAACCCAGTCACAAAAGAACAGACATAATATGGAGTCACTGACAATGGGATAATAACCCCAGAAAGCTCTGAACGCCCCAGAAAGAACTCACAGACTGTGTGAAGTTCAAGAAAAAAAGAATATATTTAATTAAAATAGAACTGTGTCACATCCCCCTTTCCTCCTTACAGCCCCTCCCAGTTTCTCTCCTCTCCCCTCAATTTAATAGCCTCTTATCCTATATTGTTGTTACATATGTACATATGTGTATGTATATGTACCCACAAATACTTAATTACAAACTTAAAATATGTATTTGTATACTTTTATGCAAAAATGCTGAAAATTTGTACATTTAGCTTTGTTTTTTAAAATAAAGTTTTTCAATAAAAAAAAAGAAAGACTGTTCATTAGATGTCCAGTCAGTTGGGCTTTGAACCTGATGAAAATCCAGAAAAAGCCTCCAAGATCTGTTTTTAACATTTGGACAATGACAGTAAACTAGACAGACACAAAGAAAGTCAATGAGAAAGTTAAATTTCCAAAAGCATTTTGGGTCCCCAAACTCTCAACATTACTCTGAATTAATTAAAATATTTTATTAAAAGGAGATTTTTAACAAAAGAAGACATTAATAAATTTCCCAGCAGATTAAACCTAATGGAATTTGTCACTTTTAGGATTCTGTCACAAGCACTTCTAGAGAACACTTGCAGCTTGGGGAAAGGACACTAGGTAGGAAGCTGAGCCCACATTCAAATGCAATGGTAAAAATATAATAATAAAAACAGCACATGTAGCACATGGGCAAAGATAGCATGGAGAGAAATAAAAACAAGGCTGCATGCTTTCAGACAACTAAAAAGTCACAGGAAGGAAGCAACCATGATACAGAAGTTATTTTACAGTTTGAAATGATACAGTTTGTGGATATTGCAATGTATAATTGCTAAGAAGATGTATTGGGTAAATATTTTATATGTCAAATGGGGCTGATTTGGTATTAATTCAAGTGGGATTGAAATCAATTTAAAATACTAATCATGACATACAGCCACATTGAAAACACACACAGAGAAAAGTATAAAGTGAAAGGATAGTGAAATCCAACAAGAAAGTTCCTTGTGTATTAGAGAAGACGGTGATCTCAAAGTCAGTACAAGAAAGAAAAGACATGCACTGATGTAGGCTTCATCAGCCAGGGACATGTAATAATCACAAACACACACAATTTAAAACAGACCTTGAAACATCAGACAAGCCTGTGTCTTCCATTAGATAATCACACAGTTCTTTTGTTTATCTGTAGCTTGTCCTCGGTTCTTTCAGGGCCCATCTGCAGACACTCTACACTGTCTAGATTCAGCCCTCAGCACTGCCTCCGCTCCTGTTGTCAGTGTGTTTTCTGTTCTGAGTCACATTCCAGTTGCTTATAGGCTGGCATTTGGAAAACTTCCTTCTATACATTTCCCTCATTTCTTCTCTCCTTCCTCTACTCGCTCATCCCTTTTTCTTGGGTGCATTTTACAGACAAGCACTTTGATGCAATTTACACAGTATGGAATTATCCAGCCATCTATGATATAATAACTATGATCTAAGATGTATTAAGTATAACCCTCCTGGCTTTCCCTTGATTGATATGTTCCTAATTTGTATTTACTCATTTCCTTACTTCAATCACTCTGTGTCACCGTACTAAAAACATAGTTTATTATAGGCAAACTATAGTCAGGCTTTGTTTATCACTCACTTTCATAATCTCTGTCTATTATATGCTGTTATGTCGACCTCTCAGATTTACTACAATCATTGATACATAAGAGTATATACATGTAACCATTTCTGTGACAGAATACTCAAGGGACAGGGATGTAATTTAAGTAGAGGAAAGGTATATTTTGTCTCATGATTCCAGAAATTTATAGTGCCAGTTGCCTAGCGCCATTGTTTTTAGGTCTGTCCAAGGTTGAAGCATTATGATGGAAGGACGAGGCAGAAGAGAGCTCACCTCCCTGTGTGCTGGAAGCAGAGAATACAAGAAAGAGTTGGATACCATACACCTTTAAAGCCACACCCTCAGCGACCACTTATTCCAACCAGGCTCCAATCTCCAGTCTGTATCACCTCCAAATGAAGCCATTGTCTTTCAAGTTTAGTGGACTATAGGCTTTCATTTTTTTCTCAACCCTAAAACAGTTTTTAAACACTCTGACCTCCCTTTTAGCCCACCACCCACCAGAGGTAGTAGAAAAGAAAGGTTATTAGGATGCAGGGGAAGAGGACCTGCTTAGAAATTGTTCTTTGGAGCAAATCCCATCTGAGTGGGCCGGAAATTAGCCGTTCAGTTCACAAGAATCATCAGAGGCAATTCGATCCATTGCAAACACAGCGTGAATATACTAGCAGTCCAGTTTGATAGTGTCTGGAATAGCAAATTCTAATCAGCAGCAGTGGCGTGACCTAGCAGAGACAGCCAGGCCTGAGCCAAATTAGCCAGAGTCAGCAGAAGGGATTAAGACCAGCAGTGACACCAGGAGAAGTTCTTTGATATGCCTCTCATATCAGCAAGAGCAAGAAAAGTTGCAAAGCTAGCTACACAAGCAAAGCCAGGCCTCCATCCCTGTTTGTTGGGTCCTATTTATACTTCCTCCAAACATCATGGGCTCTCCATGGGTCTTGCCTCACCAGGTGTCTGTGCTCAGCACATGAGTCTGCTTTAGGAAAACTGCATGTGAGTATATATCAGCTGACATCACTCTGCCAACTGGTCCAAGTACATGAAAATGGCAAAAAAAACAAAAAACAAACAAACCAAAAAAAAAAAAAAAAAACCAGTGAGACCATCATTAGAAGTTTTCTGGTGCATTTCTCTCTATGTAGTCATGACAAATGGAGCTCAGCAAAGCAATGTGAAGCAAACATGCATGTTGTTAGCAAAGAATTCTTTATCACATGTGCTTTCACATGCTTGCTTTAGCAGAACACCCTTTCACCTGTGTCTGCTTTAGAAAGTCACTCCTTAGGCTGAAGTGATGGCTCAGCCATTAAGAGCACTGAGTGCTCTTCCAAAGGTCCCGAGTTCAATTCCCACCAACCACATGGTGGCTCACAACCATCTGTAATTGGATCAGATGCCCTCATCTGGTATGTCTGAAAACACCTACAGTGTGCTCACATAAAAATTAAATAATTTAAAAAAAAAAAGAAAAGAAAAGCACTTTCTCATGTGTGTTCCAACAAAACACCACACAACACAAGTGACTTTCCAAAGAATCCTTAAGTCTCTACTTCAGTGGACTACTGTATTAGTATAGTAAAAACCTGTGTGATCAGACACTTCCCCAAAGTCCCATTGTTGGTAGCCATTAACACATTGGATGGCCTGGGGGACAGTTGGCATTCAAACCACTTTAGCTAACTGCTCTGCTTCCTTTTCTATTCACTGCTTTGTCTGCTTTGTTTTCCTCTTGTTTTGACTTCTCTGACTTTATGTATCTTTTATATGATTTTCTATTTTCTATCCTTCATTGGCCTATTAGTTATACTCTGAGAAAACAAAATGTTTATCTTAGGATTCAAACTATACATTTATGCTACTCTATAAAGCCTCTTCTAAATAGCACTGTATCATTTTTTTTGTAATACAATATCATCCTTAAGAAATAATATCCCTAACTCCTTTTCCCTATCCCACGGAGACATCTCTGCCATTCATTTCATTTATTCATGTTAGAAATGATTATTTTAACTGCTATCTTAAAGCTGTAAAATGTGAGAATATTTTATTTTACACATATTTATTTCTCTGATGCTCTCTCTAAGTAAATCTTAACTGCTGGCCATTTCATTTTCCTTGTCATCTAAAAACATTTCTCTATTTATACACATTTGTGTTTGAGCTATTTCCATGTCAATTTTTTTTTGCAGAACAAATGCATCACCTTTAAGTACATATTTATTGTCCTTTGTATTCCTCTGAATTTTTGAGGCACTGTCTCCTGATATTAAGTTCTAGGATATTATAATATTAGTTCCTTAAACATTCAAAATATCTTACTCCATTCTTTTTCTAGTTGCCTGGTTGCTGATAAGAAAACACACTCAGACACACACATACACACAGACACAGACACACAGACACAGACACACACACACACACACACACACACACACACACACACACATCATATCTCTTTAATCCTTTATTAATAAAGTACATTTTCATTGTTATACAAAGTCTTTAATTTCTTCCCTGACCCAGTGATCATTGAATAGAGAGTTTTTCAGTTTCTATGTGTATGTGGGCTTTCTGTTGTTTCTGTTTTTGAATTGCAGCCTTAATCCATGCTGATCTGATAGGTTGTATGGGTTTACTTCTAACTAACTGCTTGTATCTGTTGATGTTTGCTTTGGGACTGACTGTATGGCCAATTTTGAAGAAGGTTACATGAGGTGCTGAGAAGAAGATACATTGTTTTGTGTTTGGGTGAAATATTCTATAGATATCTGTTAAGTCCATTTGAATCATATCCTCTGTTAGTTCCATTATTTCTCTTTGGAGTTTCTGTCTCAGTGACCCGTCCATTGGTGACAAGAGTGAGTTGAAATCTCTCATAATTAATGTTTGGGGTTCAACATGAGATTTAAACTTTATTATTATTATTATTTTACAAATGTTGGTGCCCTTGTATTTAGGGCCTAGATGTTCATAACTGAGATGTCTGTTGGTGGATTTTTTCTTTGATGAGTATGAAGTGCCTTTCCCTGTCTCTTTAGATTACTTTTGCTTGAAAGTCTATTTTATTAGATATTAGAATGGCTACCTCAGCTTGCTTCTTGGGTCCATTTTCTCGGAAACCTTTTTTCCAGCCCTTATACTCAGATAGTAACTAACTCTATTGCTGTTTCTTTTACGCAGCAGAATGATGGATCCTGTTTGTGCAT
This sequence comes from Micromys minutus, assembly GCF_963924665.1. Lineage (NCBI taxonomy): Eukaryota > Metazoa > Chordata > Mammalia > Rodentia > Muridae > Micromys > Micromys minutus. Next base: position 73,575,840 of record NC_137972.1, on the reverse strand, counting down.
ACATTCTGTTAGCCTGTGTCTTTTTACTGGGGAATGAAGTCCATTGATGCTGAGAGATATTAATGATCAATGGTTGTTACATCCTGTTATTTTGAGATTGGTGGTAGTTGTGTGTGTGTGTGTGTGTGTGTGTGTGTGTGTGTGTGTGCATGTAAATACACATGTTTTTTTCTATTGGTTTCAATGGTGTGAGATTATTTTTTATGTTTTTTTTTTAGAATAGTTAACCTCAATGGGATGAAGATTTTCTTTTAGTATCCTCTGTAGAGTTGGATTAGTTGAAAGATATTGTTTAAATTTGGTTTTGTCATGAAATACTTTGGTTTCTTCATCTATAGTGAGAAAAAGTTTTGATTGGTATCATAGTTTGGGATGACATCTGTAGTCTCTTTGAGTCTTCAAGACCACTGCCCAGGAATTAGAAATTCAGTGTCTGTGTCCTTCTGTTGGTGTTTAAAGTCTTTGCTTCAGTGTTGCTTTTGGCAAGTCCTGTAGTTGTTTAAAACTGGGCATGTTGCATCAGGTGAAAGAAATTGACAGTCATTTTCAGTAATTTAATTTCTGCAGAGCCAGGAGCCCAACTAATTTATGTGTTGGGATACATAGTTAACCTACACAGTCCTCTACTGCCCTATTGACTTAGGGTTCACTCTGACTTTAATCAATGCTTGGCAGCTTTTCCACTGTAATCCACAGATGCTGCATGGGATCTTCTTTGGGTTGTGGATAAACACCACCAATAGGGAAGCATTTACCAACCTTGTAATCATTCAGAAAATCTGGTATCTGAGCTTTACTGTTTATAGTTATTTCTCCAAGTGTCAGATTTGGCTCTTTCTGTTTCCCACTAGATTAAAAGGCAGGAAAAATTAAGAAAGGTGGGAAAAAAACATTACAAATAATGTAAGATAATGTAAGGCATAGTTCCACTTAAGTCATTTCCCCCAGAATCTAGGGCTTTGCTAAGTGGTATTCTGCACATGTATTTCATACCCAGTAGATTGTAGAAGATGTTTAAAGTAGCAGTCAAAATTCTTCCTGTGTCTCATTAGTGAAAGAATTTTGAAACCAGAACAGTGGACCAGCAAGGCTAAGTACATATTAAGGAAATAAAAGTACCAGCTTACAATCCTACCAACAGTGGAGGCATGTTCCTCATTTCCACATCCTCACCAGCATCTGCTCTCACCTAGGTTTTTGATCTTAGCTATTATGACTGGAGTAAGGTGGAATCGCAGGGCTGTTTTGATTTGCATTTCCCTGATGACTAAGGATGTTAAACATTCCTTTAAGTGCTTCTCAGCCATTTGATATTCCTCATTTGAGAATTTTTTGTTTAGCTCTGTTCCCCATTTTTAATATGATTATTTGATTCTCTGGAGTCTAACTTCTTGAGCTTTATGTATATACTGGATATTAGCCCTCTATCAGATGTAGGATTGGTAAAGATTTTTTCCCAATCTGTTGGTTGCCATTTTGTCCTATTGACAGTGCCGTTTGCCTTTCAGAAGCTTTGAAATTTTATGAGGTCCCATTTGTCTATTCTTGATCTTAGAGCATAAGCCATTGGTGTTCTGTTCAGGAAAATTTCCCCTGTGCCTATGTGTTCTAAGTTCTTCCCCACTTTTTCTTCTATTAATTTCAGTGTAGCTGGTTTTATGTGGAGGTCGTTGATCCACTTGGACTTGAACTTTGTTCAAGGAGATAAGAATGGATCAATTTGTATTCTTCTACATGCTGACTGTCAGTTGAACCAGCACCATTTTTGAAGATGCTGTCTTTTTTTCATTGAATGTTTTTACCTCCTTTGTCAAAAATCAAGTGACCGTAGGTGTGTGATTTCACTTCTGGATCTTCAATTCTATTCCACGTGTCTTTGTACTAATAGTATGCAGAAGTTCTTACTGGCAGGAGCCTGATATAGATGCCTCCTCAGAGGCTCTTCCAGAGCCATACTGATACAGATGAAGATACTTCCAGCTAACCATCAGACTGAGCACAGGAACCCGATTAGAGGAACTAGAGAAAGGACTGAAAAAAATGAAAGGGTTTGAAACCAACACCATGGGAAGAACAACAATACCAAACAACCAACATCCCCAGAGCTCCCAGGGACTAAAACACCAACCAATGAGTACATGGAGAGACCCATGTCTCCAGCCACGTGTGGAGCAGAGGATGGCATTTTCTGTCATCAATGGGAGGAGAGGCCTTTGGTCCAGTAAAGGCTCCTTTCCCCAGTGTAGGGGAATGCCAAGACAGGGTGAAAGTGGATGGTTGGGAGTGGGAGCATCTTCATGGAAACATGTGGATGGGGAGGAGGGTATGAGAGAGGGAGAAGGGGGATAATATTTGAAATGTAAATACAGATATTATTCAATAAAAATTAATAAAAAAAGGAAATGAAAGTATACTGAGTGGCAAGGTGAATGACTTTTCAGTGAGGACTGACCTGGGAAAGGTTAGAGACTCTTAGCCAAGAGATTTTTTTCTTATTGAGAGCTGCTTTTGTGCATATTAGACCTAGGAATTTCATTAAGATTGAATCAGCTCAAATCATGCTCTGCTGATGGATGATGTGAGGAGTCCTGAACAATGGGATTGATTTTCTCTTAAAACTTCCCTTACTGCTATTGAAGTATCAAAAGTGGAATGTCACACGATAGCCACTTGGAAAATTTTTAATGCATTGTGAATGCTCCGTGGCAATTGTGGGTAGCAGTAGTTTTGAGAATTTGGGAGGACAAAGGTTCTTAGTGCCTGACTGGGTTTGTGATTTCCTTATTTAGTGCAAAACATAGAGGGAGCAAAAACAGTGAGGGGCTTGGCTACCATTAATTCATGCCTTTTTGCCTAGTATGCCGTGCAGTGTAATAAGGAGTCTTTACTGGCTGATTCTTGTGTGAACCTCATTGGATTCTCAAAGGTTAAATCGTTCAGTACACTGTAAGAATGAATCCTCCAGAAGGATTACATGATGCTTTTTCCACACTCAGCTGGCAGTGATGTTCAGAAATCTTCCTCCATCTATTAATATCACATGATCTTTCACCTCACGGATATCCATGATATCCACACTGCAGATTCAACTAGTCAGGGATGGGAAATGTTGGAAAAATAAAAGCCCACCTCTCTACATGTACAGATATGTTTAACGCCATTGGTGTCTAAAGAAAAATGTGGCAAATATTTACATAGAATTGCCATTGAGTGTGAGGTTCGTGATCACCTAGACACTATTTCAAGTGCACAAGAGGATGCATTTGTTAGAAAAAAGTACAACATTACTTTGATAAGAGAATTAAATATTCCTGCATTTTGGCACCTCCCAGAACCAGTGCTCCAGAAACCTTGTGGAAAGACTGCCCTTTGGGTGTGAGAAATGCACGAACCCCCAAAATGGAAATCAATTATCACACTCTGTTTCCTAGGGAGTTGAAGAGAAACCACTGATTGTACATTTGTCCCGTTCAGAGCTCTTTGTAGTCAGTGCTGAGAACAGAAATGGAATTTCTGTTTTTATTCAGCTCCAAGTAATTTCTAAATTCCTTTTCATTTTTTCCTCTTTTATGCTATAGTTTATACACAAGAGTGTAGTTGTATTTCAAGTATGTTTTGCTATTGATTACTGATTAAATTCTATTATGAGCAAATAATAAATTCGTAGATTTTGAAACCTTTTATATATGTTAAGGATTATTTCTTGGCTCAGAATATAGTAGGTCTTTGTGAAATTTCCATGTACACTTGGGAAGAATATAAAAGTACAAACCAGCCATTATTTTAAGGGAATGCTCTATAAATCAGGTCAACTAGATGAGCCTGGTCCACAAAATAGTTCATTTTCTATATGCTTACTAATTTACTGTCTCTTCCTCTTATCCACTTTTAAAACATCTTCATCACAGCTATTTTAACTCTAGGTGTCTTGTGTGGGTCTTTTCTACCCTGCTCCCCTAAAAAGTACCTTCTTATGGCAAGTAGACTGGTACTTTATTTCTTCTGCACGTTCATTGACTCCATGACATCGTAGGCACACAGTTTTGAGGCTATGGATAGCACCATCTTCCTACAGGGGCTGAATTTCCACTGAAAAATACACAGGGCCACTGGGCCACTGTCATCTAACTAGTGTTTGATCCTTGGGCTTGACATATTTAAGTTTGATTCTTTCAGCCTACTGAAGGGTGGCCCTCTTAGTGAGTTTGTAGACCTTGCTTTTCATGCATGGCCTTTGGGTACATTAACAGAACATCTGTATGTATTCCATTTTTGTCTAAGGAGCACTTTTATGCATTCCATTCTTGCCTTCCTACCAACAAAGCTGCAGACGTTTCTGCTACTCTGAAGGCCTCCCAGGTGCTGTAGCTAACTCAGATTTAGATTCACTTTGCTATAGTTATTTAAAAACATAGCCAATATGTGAGATGAACTAATTTGAGCTCTGTATAGGACATTGCCTTTTAGATCCCAGACAGTATGAAACCTCAAAAATCCAACTTCACCCTTTATTCCTGCAAGGCAATCACTTTTTGGGTGGCCTCCATTTCCCGCTATGGTCACCTGGAACTCGACTGGGAAAAGTCAAGCTTCATGAGGCCTCTTCTTGTCTGCTTTTCTCTTCCTGGGAATTTTATCAGTCCATCTCTGCTCATTTCCCATTTATGATTTCCAAGCATTGTCTGTCCATGGAAGTTTGGGTTTAGCTCTGTTTAATCTGATACATCTGTTCATAACTCAGGGTCTCAGTGCTCTGTATCTGATAGTCTAGAGCATGTCATCTTTCAAGCTGTCTCTTCGAAACACGACTTTATCAAAGACTCGCATTTTTAATAGACAATGATTAGAGAAAATATATTAAGAAATATAAAATGTATATTATCTTAAATATCAACATTGTATTTAATCCTCATTAACAGGCATTTGGTGGACTAATTGACATTTGTCACATAGAACCCCAAACTTTGAAAAACTCAGAAAAAGTCAGTACTGTAACATGTAGTCTGATGGAAGAGATGATACTAGAGTCCAACTGGGCTGATGTTGTAAGCATTTGCATATTAGATACCTTTCTTAGCTGTGCCTTCCCCTCTTTGAAAGTAGAAGTAATTGCTTTTTTGCAGAGAGGTTGCTATGCAACCTGCAATAGGCTACATATAATACCATTGTATATCGATGGGATGGTAAAAGCAATGGAAGCATCTTTCAGTCGTATTGTAGCTTAATAATGTACAATGTATGTACCCCATGAGTTTATGTGTAGCACTATATAAAATAAGTAACAATGTCACAGGATTCCTAGGGCTTATTTTATGATCATAAGTATGAAAAGAAAGATAAAGATATCTAATTATAAACAAAAATTTGTGTGTCCAGATTTATGAGCCCATTTGTAGGCATTTTAAAAAGTAACAATATCATATATCTATATCTATATCTATATCATCTATATCTATATATCTATCTCTATATCTATATACCTATATCTATATCATCTATATCTATGCCTATATCTATATCTATATTTATCTCTAACTCTATCTCTATCTCTACCTCTATCACTATCTCTATCTATATCTATATCATCTTTATCTATATCTATATAATCTATATCTATCTCTAGGTAGGTAGATATATAGATAGATGATCGAGAGATAGATAGATGATGGATAGATAGATAGACGATAGATAGATAGATAGATAGATAGATAGATAGATAGATAGATAGATAGATAGATAGATAGAACACATCAAGGAAAAATTTGAAACTTTGAAAGGATTTTTATTTATTAACACAGCTTTCCTACAACGAGGCCAGGTAAGAACTCCAAGTGATTTAGGCTGATGTAGGGTAAAGAAGAGGAAAAGGCAAGGGAAAGAAAAGTTGCCTCAAAGAGATTAATTTCAAGAAATGCCTGCCGCAGTGGTCACTGTTTTTTGCTTTGATTTATTTTTCCATTATACTAGTTACAAGGATAAATGGATGTTTCTAGTGTTGACTCCTTAGATGCATATTATGAATTTAGTCCATATTTATATGTTACTAGCAAAACTTCTGGGTTAGAAAAGGCAGTTAAGGATAACTTTACATATATTTAAGTATAAGATAAATATAGAATACTGGCACTTTGCAAGAACTAATGATCTGCCATGGAGCAAGTCTCACTGCATGTGTTGAGGTACATGTCTGACACCCTTGGAGCTTGGCTCTAATTGCCCTCATACAGACTTGAGTTAGAGGAATGTAGGCATTTGGGCGGCTGTGTCTTTATGGTATATTCCATTTCTGTCATTTACTTCTTAAATCCAACTGAATGGTTGACAAGGGCTATGCAGAGGATAGATGATTAACATGTGGGGCATAGGTATACATTGAACCTAACTCCTAAATTGCACATCCATGAAATTCTTTTTCGCCCAACATCACCCCTACTCCTGTAATGCTGTGATTCAGAGAGTCATCTGGATGAACACTGATGTATTTTTTTTTTCACAAATGGACAACTCTATCAACTGAAATTTTGCAGTTCCAAGATTTAGATAGAGGATAAACTGAAACAAAAGAATGATCTTTTTTTTAAACAACTTTATTTTACAAAACAAAGATAAATGAACAGATTTTAAGCATTGTTTGCATAAAATTATACAATACATTTTTCTCAGTACTTTTTTTCAGATTTTAAAATAATTTTTACATAAAACTGTATGAATATATTTTTTAGTCAGTACTTGATTTTTTTAAAGGTTTGATAGTATGCATTGAAAACTTAAGAGTTACAATGAGCATAAAGTACATGTAAAACAAAATGTAACATGGAAATAGTCAAAGTTTTCTTGTTGTATAGAGATTTTTTTGTTTTGTTTTGTTTTGTTTTCTTTATTTCTTGGACTTCATACAGTCTGTGAATTGTTTCTGGGGCAGTGCGAGCCTCTGGGGTTAGCATTCCATTATCAGTGACTGCATATTATGTCTGTTCTTTTGTGACTGGGTTATCTCACTCAGAATGATATTCTCTAGATGCAGCCATTTTCTTAAGAATTTGGTCAAGTCATTGTTTCTGGTGGCTGAGTAGTATTCCATTGTGTAAATGTACCACAATTTTTGTATCCATTCATTTTCTGAAGGACATCTGGGTTCTTTCCAGCTTCTGGCTATTATAAATAGAGATGCTATGAACATTGTGGTGCATATATCTTTGTTGTGTACTAAGGTGTCTCTGGGGTATATGCCCAGAAGTGGAATAGCTGGGTATTCAGGTAGTATTATGTACAATTTTCTGAGGTAACGCCAGACTGATTTCTAGAGTGGTTGTATTAGTTTGCAACCCCACCAATAGTGGAGAAGGGTTCCTCTTTCTCCACAACCTAGCCAGCATCTGTTGTCCTCTGAGTTTTGGATCTTGGCCAGTCTGACTGGTGTGAGGTGGAATCTCAGGGTTGTTTGATTTCCATTTCCCTGATGGCTAAAGATGTCGAGCACTTCCTCAGATATTTCTCAGCCATTCGATATTCCTCAACTGAGAACGTTATGTTTAGCTCTGTACCCCATTTTTTAATAGGGTTATTTGATTCTCTGGGGTCTAGCTTTTTGAGTTCTTTGTATACCTTAGATATTAGGCCTCTATCTGATGTGGAGTTGGTAAAGATCTTTTCCCATTCTGTTGGCTGCCGTTTTGTTTTCTTGACAATGTCCTTAGCCTTACAGAAACTTTGCAATCTCATTACGTCCCATTTGTTAATCTTTGACCTTAGAGCTTGAGCCATTGGTGTTTTGTTCAGAAAATTTTCTCCTGTGCCTATGTGTTCTAAGGTTTTCCCTACTTTCTCATCTAATAGTTTCAGTGTATCTGGTTTAATGTGGAGATCTTTGATCCACTTACACTTGAGCTTTGTACAAGGAGATAAGAAAGGGTCTATTTTCATTCTTTTGCATGTTGAATGCCAGTTGGACCAGCACCATTTGTTGAACAGGCTGTCCTTTTTCCATTGAATGTTTACGGCTCCTTTGTCAAAAATCAGGTGACCATATATGTGAGGGCTCATTTCTGGATCTTCTATTCTATTCCATTGATCCACATGCCTATTTCTGTACCAGTACCATGCAGTTTTCAGCACAATTGCCTTGTAATATAGCTTGAGGTCAGGGATAGTGATTCCCGCAGATGTTTTCTTGTTGTTGAGGATGGATTTAGCTATTCTAGGTCTTTTGTTGTTCCATATGAAATTGCACATTGATCTTTCCAATTCCATGAAGAACTGGGTTGGAATTTTGATGGGGATTGCATTGAATCTGTAGATTGCTTTTGGTAGGATGGCCATTTTTAAAATGTTGATCTTTCCAATCCATGAGCATGGGAGATCTTTCCATTTTCTGAGATCCTCCTCAATTTCCTTCTTTAGAGGTTGAAGTTCTTGTAATACAGGTCCTTCACTTGCTTAGTTAGAGTCACACAATGGTATTTCATAGTTTTTGTGACAATTGTGAAGGGTACCTTTTCCTTAATTTCTTTCTCCACATGTTTGTCTGTAGAGTATAGGAAGGCTACTGATTTGTTTGAGTTGATTTTGTATCCAGCCACTTTGCTGAGCTTGTTTATCTGCTGTCGGAGTTCTCTGGTGGAGTTTTTGGGGTCACATAAGTACACTATCATGTCATCGGCAAAGAGTGATGTTTTTATCTCTTCCTTTCTGATTTGTATCCCCTTATCTCCTTTTGCTGTCTAATTGCTCCAGCCAGGACTTCCAGTACTATGTTGAATAGGTAGGGGGAGAGTGGGCAGCCTTGTCGAGTCCCTGATTTTAGTGGGATTGCTTCAAGTTTCTCGCCATTAAGTTTGATGTTGGCTGTTGGTTTGTTGTATATTGCTTTTATTATGTTTAAGTATGGACCTTGGATTCCTATTCTTTCCAGGACTTTTAACATGAAGTGGTGTTGAATTTTGTCAAATGCTTTCTCAGCATCTAGTGAGATGACCACGTGATTTTGTTCTTTGAGTTTGTTTATATGGTGTATTACATTGATGGATTTCCTTATATTAAACCATCCCTGCATCCCAGGGATGAAGCCTACTTGGTCATGATGAATGATCGTTTTGATGTGTTCTTGGATTCGGTTTGCAAGGATTTTGTTGAGTATTTTTGCGTCAATGTTCATAAGTGAGATTGGTCTGAAGTTCTCTTTTCTTGTAGGGTCTTTGTGTAGTTTAGGTACGAGGGTTATTGTAGCCTCAAAAAATGAGTTGGGTAGCATTCCATCTGATTCTGTCTTTGAATAGTTTGGAGAGTATTGGTGTTTTATCTGCAATAAATATCTGATAAAATTCTGCACTGAACCCGTCTGGACCTGGGCTTTTTTGGTTGGGAGGCTTTTGATGACTTCTTCTATTTCTTTAGGTGTTATAGGGTTATTTAGATGGTTTACTTGGTCCTGGTTTAACTATGGGATCTTGTATCTGCCTAGGAATTCGTCCATTTCCTCCAGATTTTCCAATTTTTGTGGAGTATAATTTTTTGTAGTAGGATCTGATGATTTCTTGTATTTCCTCAGTTTCAGTTGTTATGTCTTCACATTCCTTTCTGATTTTGTTAATTTGGATACTCTCTCTTTGCCCTCTAGTTAGTCTTGCTAGGGGTTTATCAATCTTGTTGATTTTCTCAAAGAACCAACTCTTGGTTTTGTTGATTTTTTCAATGGTTCTTTTTGTTTCTATTTGGTCTATTTCTGCCCTAATTTTGATTATTTCTTGCCGTCTACTCTTCTTGGGTATGTCTGCTTCCTTTTGTTTGTTCTAAGGCTTTTAGCTGTGCTGTCAGGTTGCTGATGTAAGCTCTCTCCAGTTTCTTTTTGGAAGCACTCAGGGTTTATGAGTTTTCCTCTCAGTACTGCTTTCATTGCATCCCATAGGTTTGGGTATGTTGTGTTATCGTTTTCGTTGAATTCTAGAAAGTCCTTAATTTCTTTCTTTATTTCTTCTTTGACCCTGCTATCGTTTAAGAGAGCGTTGTTTAGTTTCCATGTGTACATAGGCTTTTTGTTGTCTTTGTTGTTGTTAAAGACCAGCCATAGACCATGGTGATCTGAGAGGATGCATGGGAGTATTTCAATCTTCTTATATCGATTGAGGCTTGTTCTGTGTCCAATTATGTGGTCAATTTTTGAGAAGCTGCCATGGGGTGCTGAGAAGAAGGTGTATTCTTTTACTTTAGGATAGTATGTTCTGTATATATTTATTAATTCTAGTTGGTTCAAGGTCTCTGCTAGTTTTGCAGTGTCCTTGTTCAGTTTCTGTTTCCCTGATCTGTCCATTGGTGAGAGTGGGGTATTAAAGTCTCCCACTATTATTGTGTGGGGTGAAATGTATTTTTTGAGCTTTAGTAGGGTTTCTTTTATGAATGTGGGTGCTTTTTTATTTGGAGCATATAAGTTAAGGATTGAGAGTTCCTCCTGACAGATTTCTTCGGTAATGAGTAAAAAGTGTCCTTCCTTATCTTTTTTGATAACTTTTGGTTGGAAATTTACTTTATTCCATATTAGAATAGCCACTCCAGCTTGCTTCTTAGGGCTGTTTGCTTGGAAGTTTTTTCCCCACCCTTTTACTCTGAGATAGTGTCTGCCTTTGTCTCTGAGATGAGTTTCCTGTTTGCAGCAAAAGGCTGGATTTTGTTTATGTATCCAGTCTGATAGCCTATGTCTCTTTATTGATGAGTTGAGTCCATTTATGTTAATAGATATCAAGGAATAATTGTTTCTATTTCCTGCCATTATTGCTTTTTTGGGTTGAGTTGTGTCTGTGTCTTTTTCTTCTTTTAGTTTTCTTGTTTAGGAGTTTTCTTGTTCTTACTAGGCTGGATTTTCCCTCATTGTATTGGGTTTTCCACCTATAATTTCCAACTATAATTTGTTGTAGTACTGGGTTTGTGGTCAAATATTGTGTAAATTTTGATTTGTCTTGAAATATCTTCATCTCTCCATCTATGGTGATTGATTGTTTTGCTGGGTATAGCAGCTTGGGCTGGCACTTGTGCTCTCTTAGGGTGTGCATGATGTCTGTCCAGGCTCTTCTAGCTTTGATAGTCTCTGTTGAAAAATCGGGTGTGAGTCTGATTGGTCTGCTATTATATGTTACCTGACCTTTTTCCCTTACTGCTTTTAGTATTCTTTCTTTGCTTTGGGCACTTGATGTTTTGACTATTATGTGTCCAGAGGAATTTTTTTTCTGGGCCAACCTATTCGGAGTTCTGAAGGCTTCTTTTATGCTCGTGGTTATCTCATTCTTGAGGGTAGGGAAGTTTTCTTCTACGATTTTGTTGAAGATATTTACTGTGCCTCTTAGTTGATACTCTTCTCCCTCTTCTATTCCTATTATCCTTAGGTTCAGTCTTCTCATTGTGTCTTGGATTTCCTGGACATTTTGGGTTAGGAGCTTTTTGTATTTTGCATCTTCTCTGGCTGTTTTGTCTATGTTTGCAATGTTGTCTTCTGTCCCCGAGATTCTCTCCTCGATCTCGTGTAATCTATTGGAAATGCTTGCTTCTGTGACTCCTGATTTTTTTTTTTTTTTTTTTTTTTTTTGGTGTTCTGCTTCTAGGGTTATCTCTTTTAGTGTTTTCTTTATTGTGTCAATTTCTGTTTTAATTTCCCTCTTCTATTCCTTTATTTCTTTGGTTCTGTTTTCCTCTAGTTCTTTCAGTTCTTTGAGAGTTTTTCTTGTTTCCTCTTTAAAAGCTTCTGAATCTTTTTGCTTTTCATCCCGTTCTTGTTTAAGTATCTCTATCAGCATCTTGAGGTATGATTTCAGGTTTGCGTCTTCTTTTTCTGGAGTGTTTGGAATTCTGATGTTTGCTGTTATGGGAGAGCTGGGTTCTGGTGTTGCCAGGTTGTCTTGGATTCCTTGGGATATACTCTTTCGCTTTCCTCTTGCCATTTTGTTGTCAGTGATATGTTCTCGCTTTTCCCTTGTATCTGGTCTGTGTCCCTGGATCTCCACTTGTCCAGGTGGCAGATGGGCACAGCCCTGTTCTAGGCCTCATGGTCGCCGGGTAGGAACAGAGGTTCCAAAGTTCTGTTCCTGGTCCCCGGATCAGGCAGGTTGGAGGGGGCGCCCCGCGTGTGCACTCCGCAGAGATCTCTCTACTCCCCGGCCGCCCAGATCTCCCACTCACCAGTCTCTCAACCTTAGGAGCTGGCAGTCCGCGTGGCAGATGGGCCGGGCTCTGTTCTGCGCCCTGAAGTCACCGCTGGGTGGAAACAGAAGTTCCAAAGTTCTGTTCTTGGTCCCTGGATTAGGCAGGTCGGAGGGTGCGCTCCGCGTGCGCACTCCGCAGAGATCTCTCTGCTCCCCGGCCACCCAGATCTCCCACTCACCAGTTTCTCAACCCCTAGCGGCTGGCGGTTTGCATGGCAGATGGGCCAGGCTCTGTTCTGCACTCTGAAGTCGCTGCCGGGTGGAAACAGAAGTTCAAAAGAATGATCTTAAATGTGTTAAGTCAGCCCAAAGGTCTACCCTGTCTGCCTAAGGATCTTCAAGTGGCATCTGTGAAGATAACATATAGGGGGTTAAAGGACACTCCAGTCACCCCAGAGATACTGTGTATAGCTCTTGGATTAGGCTTCTAGGGATATCTACCATGGAAAACAGAAGTGAAGGTAACACTGTGGCCTAGTTGAAAAGATACCTGCAGCAACACCTAAGTGGTGGCTTCTCCTACCCCATTTTTGTAAACTTTGTCATTAAGCCATGAGCAGAAGATGGGGGAAGCTTTGTATAGGTTTTTTACCCGGACTATGATAAACTTAATTTTACTATATAACTTCAGCTCACTACAAATTATTGACAAAAAAATTAGGACTATGAGAAAAGACATAGTTCAGGTTCCCATGGTAGTTGTAAATAAGGAATATTCCTTGCACTGTGTTGTCTGTATTGTAAGCAAAACTCCTATTTTCCTATTACTCCATTACTCATAATTTTAATTTAATTTAATTACTGGAAGGAAGTCAGTAAATTCCCTTTCTGGACCTGTATTCTTGAGATTCAGGAAATGTGTGTGTGTGTGTGTGTGTGTGTGTGTGTGTCTGTGTTTTATTGCTTCTGAGACTTCCCTGTCAGCTATAACCTATCCAAAATATTTTTAACTTCAAAGCTATCACAGAAACTAACTCAAGTAAGTACACAGTGGCTTATATCATCGGAAATGTTTGACACTGAAAAGTTTCCCTCATTCTAACAACTGGGGTGGCAGTATTTTGGATCTTGTTGTATGTAAACTGCATTCCATGAGATGCACAGTTTGATGCCCATAACTGAATAATGCCACATATCATAAGCTGTGGTACTAAAGCAGATACCCTAGACAGATATGAGAAAGCCTCTCTGCTGTGTAATGCATCCAGTTGCTTATCAAGTCAGTGATGTTTGGGATGAGAAAAACAGGACTGGACTGACATAGCCCAGAGCATAAAAGTAAATGTGTGTATCACATATTTGTCCATCGACAAGATGGACTTGCCCAAAGATAGACTTTAACACATATTTCTCAAAACCTCCTTTAATTGATGGAGAACTTGGTGTGGATGATGGTGATGATGATGGTGGTGGTCATGAGGATGGACCAAACAATATCTTTCCCCTAAACAAAGTCCAGTAGTAAATCTCGAAAGGTTGATTAAAAAAAAAAAAAAAAAAAACTACACGATCCCATCGAAACTTGGTTGGGAAAACATCTAGACATCTAGTCTCTCCCTATTTAAAGGCTAGAGTTTGCGAAGATGTGAAGGACTTTGTGCTGCAAACACATGGCAAGTATATGAAGATAATAAGTCCGCTGCAAACATTCAGGTAGACAAAAGGTAGACTTTTTGTAAAACCATGGTGGAAAAATATCATCATGGAAAATAGCAGATTTCCCTTCCTTTTCCGCATTGGAAACTGCAAGATGCGGATATTCTATGTGCCTATCACCTGTTGAGTCAGACCAATGTGAGCCAGCATCTTCCAGACGGGCACTGAACAGGAACAAAATACAGCCCAGAAGACAGCACCGAGTATACATGCATTGTTTCCCACTGGACTTATTTTTAATTCTTGTTAGAAGCTCACTGAGACTTGAATGTATGGTTTTGTCTAAAGCGTGCTGTCACCTGACCTGTGCAAGTAATGAGATGGAACTGAGACTTTGCTGTGGAGAGCCCGCCATGATGTTGAAAGAAAATTCATGTCTTAAAATAATCTTGGCGATTCCATTCAGTGCTTAAAATGCACAAGTGTCAAAAAGCCGTAACTGAAACCCTGGTCTATGAAGTCTGCAGTCCACGCTAACATCTTCAGCTCCCACCAACTATTGTGGCCATAGGGATGTGGGGTTCACTCATCTAAGTAGCACAATTGTAATCTAATACAAGCTCCCAAACGTGACAGTGAACTAGACTTCAAAGCATCACACATTTTGTGAACAGATGTGAAAATTGTGGTTATCTGTAACCCATAGGCAGGAAACAGATTATTCTTTTGGAGCATTTATTTTCTCATATAATTGGACTGTACCCAGCTTGCGTACCAAATTCAGTCAATAAAAACGCATTGGCAGCTTGTTATTGTTTGACAAACCCCACTGTAAAGATTATGCTCAATCCTGCCTGTGCACTGTGTTTCTCCACTCCATCTTCCCAACTTCATCCGAAATGATGTGTGCTAAATGGACATATTTATCTTCCAGATAATCCCCAATGGCTGGAATAAAGAGCTTGCCTTCAATTTGAAGCTTTTCTCCTCCACCTCCCTAATCACTTATTGGAGAAGAAAAATAGCTCTAGAAAAAAAAAAGAATTTTCTTTTTAACCACATGTTCAATAAATCCTTGGTACATTTCTCTTATTCTCTGTCCAGCTACAAACCTGCCTCCACCATGGTTAATATTAAACCCAGCCTCGGGCTGAGCTCCAGGTTTGAGTAATGGCAAATTCCTAAGCATTTCCCCCTTAGATCTGTTCTTGTTTTGGATATATTTACCCTCTAAGTACATACTATAGGACAGGCCCACCAGCCAGTGACTATAAATCAAATATTTTGACATCTGATTGACACATTCTGAACACTTGGCTTCTCTGTGGAATGAGGGTCTAGAGAATAGAAACAGGGTCTCACGTGTCAAGGCTGGCCTTGAACTTGCTGTGTAGCCAAGGATAGCCCTAAAATTCTTGTCTCTTATATCTACCTCCAAGTGCCTGGATTTCAGGACCACCTGATCACAACCAGTTCTACTCAGTGTGATGTTTGATCTTTTACACTATTAAAGGACCTCTGCTTGGAGGAAGCTGCTTTCTGTAAAACTTAGATCACTTGAGAAGAGAAGGATGAAGAAAATGAAAAAAAAACAAACTCAAAGCCAGTTGTGTCCCAATTCTAGATTTTATTAATAAAATCACGGCTGGTTTGCCTTATGAAAACTCAGAGTAATGCCTTTATATCCTCTCTCATCATACTAAGGTTTTGACATGGTTCTCTGGGAACCAGGGGATCAGACGGTTCAACCTGCCTAATGCGGAGCTTCTTGAAGACAGTTCTTTACATTGTGCTGACAATATAAAGGTTTCACTGCTACCTCCACTTCGTAACTGGGATTTTGGTACTGTTATGAGCTGGAATGTAAAGATCTGGTAAGTGGACCCCAAGTTCATCAGAACACGGAGCTGCAGCCCTTGAGCTGTCTGCCCACTCAGGTCTAACAACTGAGAACAGCAGGAGTGGGCTCTGATGCTGGGATCTTTTCTTGTTATTAGATCACAGTGATGAGAATTCTCCATTGGGACAGATGCATCACCTTCCCTTTAGAAGTTCCTTTTCATTTGGACAACACCATTGCCTCTGAGAACCAAAGGATCGTCAGACATCCTGACTGGGTGAGTGGCCTTTCTGACTAGCCGGTAATTTAAGTCATGTAAGTTATTTAGATCAACGTTGATTAAGTGCTCACTGGAATAGTACATGTAAAAGCAAAGGTGAAAACAAGCTCTAATGAAATTTTTATCATGATGCCTATGTGACATACAATCATTGTGAGCATGTGCCCTGGTGTATGCTTACTCACGAACACAAGATAGTGAGGTGGGGAAAAAAGATCTATTCCAAAACAAATCTGATTTCAGATGCAAAGATTTCGTCTGCCTGTTTGAATTTTATTTTTGTTTTGAAATATTTTAACAGGTTTTATTTTTATTTTATCTTATTTTTCTTTTTAGAACTCTCGACATGACCTTAATTGGGAAGACTTTTTTAAATCGCCCCAGAGAGTCCTCTTTTAGACTTGAATGCTCTGAGCAGTGCATAAAGCTTGCTTGAGAAAGCAGTGGCGACTAGTGCGTTTTGCCTTTAACTCTTGTCATCCCGATTTTGTTTCATTTTCATTTTTGATGGACAGTCAATAGTACTACATACTATAGAAGAGTTTATCAGAGGGGCACGAGATGATGTTTTGATTCAGAGTCACGATGTATGATGTCATTAGAGGAGTCATCTACCTTAAGGTTCATCCTTGCACAATGCTGAGGCTATTCAAAGCCCTTCCCCCTCCACCACCTCCCCCCATCGTCCCGATGTCTGCTCATCCAGCAAGGGCGGGGCCTTCATTTT
The DNA here is from genome assembly GCF_963924665.1 of Micromys minutus. NCBI lineage: Eukaryota > Metazoa > Chordata > Mammalia > Rodentia > Muridae > Micromys > Micromys minutus. Next base: position 73,559,212 of record NC_137972.1, on the reverse strand, counting down.
CGGTCTGGTCTTTCTTTTTTTTTCATTGCCCTCCTTCTTCACTCTCTCTACATCTTATAATGTGCGCAAGTTTGTTACATGCTAATGACCTCGTTGAGAAATTTTTGTAGTAGCCCAGATGCCATGAAAGAAATCACCGGGACTGCTAAGGTGTGCTGATCTCTTGTTTACTGTGTGGAAGCATCACCTGCCAACCAAAAGGCAATGGCCCTTAACAAACAGAAAGTATGAGGCAGGAGTTTCGGTGGAGATTAGGACTCTGGGAGCTAGCCAGAAAGGACTAGTCAGGAGATACTCAGACTTGCCAGCTGGACTCAGAGGAGGTCAGACATAGGAAACTGAAGAGACAACTAATCATGTGCAAGGCATAGAATAGTTTAAATGGGTTCTGTAAGTTGAGAGCTGGTCTGGAAACTAGCGACAGCTTAAGGCCATAAGTGTTGTGAATAAAATTAAACTTCTGGAATGTTATTTGGGAAGTGGGGCATAGGTGAAAAAAAAAAAGAAGTTACCGTGTGATAAGCCTGAAGCCTTAGAAATCCTGTGACACGTGGCTTTGATATGCCTTAGGTGCATTTTCTACTAC